>NC_135501.1:202362726-202662726 GCF_052857255.1 Amblyomma americanum | reverse complement strand
TCTGTGAAGCAGGATAAAGTGCCGCGGATGAGTAGCCTCAAAAAGGACATACAGGCTTGGTTGTCCGGAAAAGGTGTCGCGTGTAGCAGCGGCATGGTGAAGGCCGAGCTCATGCAGCTTGTCAGCAATGTGAACACAGGTGGGGAGCAATACCGTGTCGACTGCATTGCTAAAGCTGCTGGCCATCTCGTTGTGCGCCTGCCACCGTACCACTGCCAACTGAACCCGATAGAGCTTGTCTGGAGCGACGTCAAGGGTTTCGTGGCCAGCCAAAACAAGACGTTTAAGCTCCAAGACGTCGAGCCTCTGGTTTGGCAAGGCATCACGCAAGTGACTGTTGAGAAATGGAAGAATTACGTGCAGCATATTATCAGTGAGGAAGATGTGATGAGAAAACTGGACCACATCATCGACGATGTTGTTGACCAGGGACCGGCCATTGTTGTCAACCTGGAGGACGACACAACCAGCAGTGCTGAATTCAGTTGTTATGAGGACGATGAGATGATCGAACCCGTTTAGCGTGCGTTGCCTCTCGCGCAGCACATGGGCTTGTTTTGCATTTCGCCACCATCGACACTCGGCTGCCTCGGCACGCTGGAGTAAATAAATTTATATGCACATGACACGATTACTGAAATTTACTGCGACGCGACAACAGAGGAACTGATGAGAACAGTACCCTGGTTGTCTCACATATATCGGTGGACACCCGAACCGCGCAGTAAAGGAAGGGATAAAGGAGGGAGGGAAAGAAGAAAGACAATATCTCGGTGGACACCCGAACCGCATCGTAAAGGAAGAGATAAAGGAGGGAAAGAAGCGAGAGAAAACTGAAAATTGAAAGTTGGATTTTGAGGAAAGGCGCGGCGCTGCGCGGTGGAACACCTGTGGCTCGGTGCTACTATAAATAGAGGTAGAAAGAAGCCACCTGGACATCAGGTGGATCGAGCCACAGGCGCGTAGGAACACACTAATGTAGTGCGCGCCATCCTGATTGGACGAGAGAGCTGTACCTTTCGTAGTGCTGCAAACATATTGTGAGACGGAGTATAGTTATCTGCGTTAATGTACTATAACGTAATCATGGTTAACCACACTGACTAGCACACGACTATAAGCTACCTTAGCCTAGCGATACCCCGATGCTACGCAGCGGCGAAGCAGGGAGCGAGCTCGGGCGCAGTGACAACCTGTTTCCCGACGCAGATCCGGTTGCTAAGCGCGCTGTTGCTAACGGCCGGCAACACGCAGCGAAACTGGCTCGGACTAGCGTAGTAGAGCTTTCGCTCTAAAAATACATTGAGAAGACTGGAATTGCGTCGCTACACGACTAAACAGTTGCACTGATTCTTGGCCGCTGTACAACTTCCCGGAGTGGAGAGGTTGCTGCGTGTTTGAGGTGTCGTCTGCCTTTCCGTTTTATACTGAACTTTAGTACAGCTCGCAATCATAATGAGCACAAGGTCACCACCCCGACTCCGGCCGCGAAGGCTCCATTCCGATGGAGGCGAATTGCCAATAGTAGTGTATTTAGATTTTGCCTCACAGTAAAGTTCCCCGGGTGATCAAAATTCACCCGGATTAAGAGTCATTGCTGACAAGTGCGACTGACGACGCAGTGCCTTTGTAATGAGCCAAGTGCTCCTGGCGATTGTAATGTATGCACTTCCCCGAAACAGTCAAAGGTGCACCAGAATTTTAAAAATATATTGCTTTCTTTTGTCGCGTCACAGCACAGAAACCTCCTTATAATAGATTTTTCACACTCGAGGCCCTCTGTTTTTTTTTTTCATGTCATATGCTCTTTCAATATGCATTTAAGTGAATAGCAGGGCAAAAAATTATTAGGTCTAAGCTTACCGTCTTAGTGCGGTGATAATAGTGAAAGCTGGTTGAAATTAGCGGCCGAGAGCATGCAGTGGTCACATCGACCGGCTTCACCGCGCACCGGACGGCGGCTCGCTGCTGCAGCGTATGCGCTCGCACCCGCGCTCACGAATGGGCGTGGCGCTGCTCGAGTATGAGCAATTGACACAAGGCCCACCCCTATACGGCTCCTGCGCGCCCTGGCCTGCTGCCTCGGAGGTACAGCGAGAGATCGCCGACATTGCGGGAAAGCGGAGCACACCCCTCTGTGCTGTGCAGCAGCTGGCCAGAGCCGTCATACACGAGGAGCTCCAGGACCATCTCTTCGTGTACACCGACGGCTCAGTGGCCCGCGACAGCTGCTCCCTTGCTGCGGCGGCTACCATCCCCGCCCTGCGACAGCACAGCCAGCAACACGCAGCCTTCCTGGGCTCCTCCACCACGGCGGAGTTGATGGGGATCTGGCTCGGGCTGGACCTGCTGCTCACCCACCCTCGGCCCTCCGCCGCCCAGGAGCGCTCTGCTGTGCGACTCCCGCGCCGCCCTCAGACGCCTGCAATCTAACGGCCGCGGTACCCCACTAGTGCGGGAAATTCGTTCCCGCATCGAGCGCCTCGTGCAGAGAGGATGCGCCGTGCGTGCACAGTGGGTACCCGGTCACTGCGGCATCGCCGGCAACGAAGAATCTGACGACCTCGCGACCGCTGCACTACAACTACCTGCCAGCGATCTGCCCCTTGCGCAGGAGGACGTGCGTGCGGCCATCCACGACCATCTCCGAAAGCAGCACCCCGACCCACGCATCGCAGGAGGTGAGAGCATCGACAGTATCACCGGCTGTCGCGCACTTACACGGTCACAACGTGCAATGATCCTCCGCGCGCGCATTGGCTGCGTGTGGCCCGGGGAACGACGGGTGCGTCACGGAATCGCGACGAATGATGTGTGTGACGGAGTTGGTGCAGTGGAAACACTAGAACACTTACTCCTTCACTGTGCCGCGTTCGACGATGCTCGTCGGGATATGCTCGCGGCCTATAGGGCGCAGGGCATACTACCAGGCTCCGTCTAGACGCTATTGTGGCCGCAGGGCAGTGCGCGCACTCGTGAGCGAACTTTGGTGAGCCTCTGTGCATTCCTCGAAGAAACGGGCTTGACGTCCCGTCTGTTCTCCGTCAGGTAGTTACACGCAGTGACCGAACGCTCCGCGAGTTCTACCTTGAACGATTAATAACTGGACGCCCCACTCCAGTTGTAGCCAACAGTGCTGTGCGCGTGTGTTTTTAATTCCTCTAAAATGAACTAATCACGCGCACAACCTGGACACATTTCTTATTGTGTAAATAGTTTGTACATATTACTTCTCCCCTATCCCCTCTTCCCGTCCCATCACCTCTTTCATTTCATTTCTCCATTCTGCCTGCTATCCTTTATTTCCGCTGCCCCAGCTCAGGTGCTTCAGTATCGATGGCAGATGCCGGAGCTAGCAAAAATCTTTTCCTTCCTTTTTACTATTTTTTTAATAAAAAAAACACTACCACCATCAGAGGATGCAGTGGCTAGAAAATAAAAAAAATGAAAATTGGTTTTTGAGGAAAGGACTTGACGCAGTAATTGCCTCAAATATATCGGGACACCGGAACCTCGCCGTAAGGCAGGGAGGAAGGCGGGAGTGGAAGAAGGAACAGAGAAATATGTGCCCTAGTGAAGGTCTGCGGAGTAATTTCGACCACCCGGGGATCTTTAACGTGCACTGGCATTGCACAGCACACTTGCGCCTTAGCGTTTCGGCTCCATCGAAACGCAACCGCCGTGGTCGGGTTCGAATCCGCGAACTCCGGATCAGTAGCCGAGCGCCATAACCACTGAGCCACCGCTGCGGAGAGTATATAGACTGCCTCCAGACTCCCTATAGACTGCCTATAGACCTCTTCCTTTCTTTTCACTCCCTCCTTTATCGCTTTCCTTACGGCGCGGTTCAGGTGTCCGCCGATATGAGACAGATACTGCGCCATCTCCTTTCCACAAAAAAAAACAATTTTCATTTTTTTCATTGTCATTTTCTATAGACTATGAATAGACAAAAACAAACATATATAGGAAGGCAATAGAGTCTATAAGGAGTCTATGAACTGTCCATAGACCATTTTTATAAGGGTGAGTAACCATGACAGGATGATACTTTATTGATGCCTTGAGCTGGGCTGCTTTGGCGAAGTTCTGGCGAATAACACTCAAATTAAAATTGCAGAAAACTATCGCTTCAGCTGTGTTCACAGTGTAGCCTGGCCAACTCTACCAGAAGTTGCACCTTTGCGTGGGACTCATCGGGTCGCCCGGTTGGCAGGAAAACGCCCAGGCGAACTGCGGCATGTTTATGAGCGGCACAATGCAGCGTGAGCGGCGGTGCCAGTAGCGTGAGTCCGGAACACGCCGGATTCCCTTGTGTGCGGTGCAACGCTTGAGACAGTGAGAAACGAAAAAGGTCTGCTCAGCGCTCAGACCCAGGCCAGGAACGGTCGCGCTGCGCTCGTCGTACGGAAGCCTCCGGTAGGCGGCGTAGGCCAGCTGGATCCCCGCGAAATCGACGAAGCCTTCCGAATCTGTTTTGTCGTCCGTTGTCCTTGCCCGTGAACCCGATTCCGCCTGCAAGTGCAGGTTACGTTATGCACAGCCCCTTACACGAAACCCCTTAACGCGCAGCCCCTTACACAAATCGAGCTCCCGAGACAGTGTGTTCCTCACCTATGTACAAATTATGGTCAGCAAATGTTAAATCAACCGGCTGCCCAGTTCACTGAGTGACCTTTCCAGATGTAATACCGATGTGCTAACTTGTTCTTAAAGAATATAAATAAATAAATAAATGTTTTTTTGGGGGGGGGGGGAACGAAATGGCGCAGTATCTGTCTCATATATCGTTGGACACCTGAACCGCGCCGTAAGAGAAGGGATAAAGGAGGGAGTGAAAAAAGAATGGAAGGATTATGTGCCGTAGTCGAGGGCTTCGGAATAATTTCGACCACCTGGGGATCTTTAACGTGCACTGACATCGCACAGCACGCGGGCGCCTTAGCGTTTCCCCTCCATGGAAACGCAGCCGCCGCGGTCGGGCTCGAACCCGGGAACTCCGGATCAGTAGTCGAGCGCCCTAACCACAGAGCCAACGCGGCGGGTAGAAAGAAATCAGCGTGCAGCTGCGTGCAGTGTTTTTGCGCTCATAACTGCGTACGGTTGTAAAATTGAAAATTGGTTGCTGGGGAAAGGAAATGGCGCAGCATCTCTCACATCTCGGAGGACACCTGAACCTCGCCGTAAGGGAAGGATTAAAGGAGGAACTGAGAGAAGGAAGAAAGAGGTGCTGTAGTGGAGGGCTGCCCAGTTCACTGAATGACCTTTCCAGATGTAATACCTGATGGGCTCACTTGTTCTGAAAGAAATCACCGTGCAGTGTTTGTGCGCTCATAACTGCGTACGGTTGTAAAACTTAAAATTGGTTGTTGGGGGAAGGAAATGGCGCAGTATCTTTCTCACACCTCGCGAGGACACCTGAACCTTGCCGTAAGGAAAGGGATAAAGGAGGAACTGAGAGAAGGAAGAGAGAGGTGCCGTAGTGGAGGGCTCCGGAATAATTTCGACCACCTGGGGATCTCTAACTTGCACTGACGTCGCACAGCGCGTGGGCGTCTTTGCGTTTCGCCTCCAATGAAACGCGGCCGCCGCGGTCGGGTTCGAACCCTGGTGGTCCGTACCAGTAGGCAAGCATCCTAACCACTGAGCCACCGCGGCGGGTATATACTTGTACTCTTTTTGTCCTTTCCTTTCTTACCTTTTTTCCATGCATTTCTGCATATTTTTAAATTGTAATATACATTTTGCCTTTGGTCTTTCGTTCTTCTTATTCGTTTTTGTCTAACACGTTTCCCTCCTGCCCTGCTGCTGCCATTGTAACCGGAATTTGGGGCCAGCCAAAGCCCCAACTTGGGGGCAGTTCTTTGCAGCTTTTTCCTCTGGTTTTTTACTACAGCCTTGTACGTCCTTCTTTGTTGAAATAAATAAATGTCAATCAATCAATATATGTCTGCGAGTACAAGTCACGCCTGGAACCTTTTAAGGCTTGTATTCATTATCGTACTGTCTTAATTTGTATTTTATAGGGAAGAGCGTAGTGAAGGCTGGACAGCACTCCGAAGCGTACAGAGGAACACACATGGCTGTCAGTTTCCGCATGGAAGCCAGCTTTTATAAACATGGAAATAGCATGTGTGCTATGATGACCAATTAATCAGGTATTGAGGACTGTTTAGTACACGGATAACAAACAGTATTTGTTAGTGTCAGCAAACTGGACACCTTCAGTGGCCACCAGCCAGCTGAGGGGCAAAAATGCTTAGTTTAACACAGTTTTTTAACTGTTTGTTCTACTATTCTCTCTTCACTACTGCACGATATACGAACAAACCGAACAGTCACCGAAACCTAGTAACACTTGTGGAATTGTGCAATTGATCAATACAAAATAATAGTGTAGCTATTCCAGCGCTGAAATATACTTGATTAGGAGACAAAAGAAACAGCAATCACATGCCACCGTTAAGATCTGAGCCCACGGTTGGATGTGGTTGAACCGGGTGGAATGTGGCAGCCTGGCTAAGCAAAATTTATAAATTTCTTGCCTTCGACCCAACTTTTACTGTTTGTGTGTGTGTGTGTCACAGATGTTCATCTTTCGCTTAGCGCTGTTTAATGTACATGCGATTTGCTTCGATTCGACGCTCCTAAACGCCACGTTTTTTTATGTGACTGCAGGCCACACCGAACTGAGCCTTCTCAATGTTAGTGTGTTCGACAAGTAGCCGTTCTTGCCTGCCAGACAGAGAGCGACGATGCGGTTCGCAAGACTTTTTATGCAGTTCCGGATTTTCGTATTCGCTCTTTTTTTTTTTGCATTTCAGTAGCGGTTCTTTTAAAAACACCCAAACGATTGAGGGCCCCGGCGCTACTTACGTCTCTAGAGAGTTTCTTCATGAATTCTTCGCACTAGTCAGCTCTTAGTGTTTTCTTTGCGTATGTTCCGACCATTTTGGAGTGCGAGAAACAAGACTACAGCTTTAGAATGAAACTAAACCTATAATCTTTACTTCAGTCTCTTCAGAAGACCGCAACGGTGCGTTTTGCCGCACGTGTCGCAAGCTCGTAAAATAGTTATGGAATAATTACGCGACAGGAAATTTCTCAAACTTTGGTTAAGAGAAGAGGAATAAACAATTGCAATACTAAACATTTACATCAATGTAGGACGCGAGGTAGATTGAGCTGCACAGTTTTTAGTATTGTGGTGTGCAGAATTTCGTGACTGTTCGTTCGCTATATCGCTTACCAAGGCTGTCTGAGCAATATTTTTTTCTGCTAAAATAAGCACAACCTAGACATTGCCGGATTCAATTTTATAACATATGTGACAGGTTATAGGAGGTAAATACCAAGTTGATATAATTGCAAGCCTTTTCACCACTCTATCCTGATTATGGTGTAAAAAAGTGCTTGAAGCTTACGTACTTGTTCGTATGAAGCACGAAGACAGAGCAGCTTCGATGTGTACGTCTGCATTGCCCGCGAGTCGTTGATGTGTACGCCATTAAGTTGCGAATCATGTCTGATGTTTTTGACGTCGAATGGATGCATCATTTCATGGCCGGCAACCTGCAAATGTCGTTGACAGGATCCAGTTTGCGCTTTTAGAGAAGCCAAGCAAGTCTGGGAGAAGAATATGTATTTCAGTGTCCTATGGGGTTCAATGGAATAAAGAGCTTATTGTCTAAGAGCACTTGCTGCTGGTCTAGTTGGTTTTGGTTCATACTTAAATAGTTTTTAGGCGCAAAAAAGGACAAGACATATAGGGTAGGTGACAGGGCGAAGCGCCGTCGTCCTGTCACCTACCCTGTGTGTCTTGTCCTTTTTTGCGCCTAAAAACTATTTAATAAAGAGCTTATTGTTCGAGGTATCCTAACGCGTGAGCAAAAAAAATGTGATATTCGAGACGTTCCTCAGTGGAAACTTGATGAAGAAATTCAGCCACGTTGGGTTTCTTAATCCCCACCGACAAGTCATTACACTGCCGTTTCCACAATTAATGCGGTCGCGCCTGTTGAAATTTAATCCCCTAACTTATACAGTTTTGCCGAGCAAAATAACAACTGATCACCTGCTCATGATTTAAGCTCCTACGAAATCTTGGAACCGCTGAGATAGCGCTGAAACGCGTATACATTGATTAATAAAGTTCTTCTTTAGGTTGAGTTATTTAGTAGCATTTGTTCTGCCTATAAATGGATTATTTATCAGTTTTGCCAGTCGTAAGACGCAGGTGTTCGATTTTAAAAGCGCGTGGACGGCTGCATGCGCAGTTGAACCAAGTGTTCTTGTTTGTATTCTTCTATATTGAGGATCGGTCACGGATTCTGCCTGGCCGACCACCAATTCCGTTCGAATGCCAAATTTTATTTGCATTTAGCCCATTTCGTAAACGATTACGCGGCTCTGACTCCAGCAATACCCACTTCCTGATGATATCGTTTGAAAGGTTGTGTGCTTTGACGATAGCACTCAGCAGTTACAGATGCGCTTACAGTTTAACGAACAGAAATGGAAAGGCATGCGCATGATTTTGGTGGGCATCCATAGAAACGCATTTAAAAGAATGTTTTCAGAAACAAAAGCATATGACCTGTTTGACGGGCAGTATCTGATCAAATAAAAATAATTTGATTAAAACGAAGATCATATAAAGTGCGCGAAAGTTCGCATATATAGAACTTTTCTACCAAATATACTCCGATCTCATAGGAATAAACAAGAACCTGTACATTTTACCTCCCAACTTCATTTCTCGACGATGCGATCATGAGCTCAAGGTTCCTGAAATGCGCTGTCGAACTGACATCTTACGTAATTCTTTTTTTGCGCACACTTCTTCACACTGTAACAGGCTTCCCAAGAGCATTGTCTAATGTGAGACGTTTTCTGAGCTCCAGTCTTTTCTGGCGTTCAGTTTCACGTAGGCGCTTGTCAACCGTCTCGTGACTGTTTTTCTCGCGCTGACATTTTGGTTTTTCCGCTGACAATAATGCTGTACTGCTTGCTTTAGGTATTGTAACAGGCTAATTTTAGGCATATGTTTTACTATTATGTCCCCCCGCAATAATGTCCTTGTGGCTCAGCGGGAACGCGTATAAATAAATAAATAAATAAAAATAAATAAATAAATAACTAAATAAATAAACAAATAAATACTCGAAAGTCTAGTAACCTCGCCTCATTACGACGAATTTCATTTGTGTACAACTCGTTTGGCACCTGGAGAGTCTACTTGTAGAATTATACGACATTAGATGTACTGCATTCCTGTCACAGCGCAACATTATTTAAAAAGCGTACCTGTCCTAGACCTCCATAGTTCATTGCAGCCGGAGCGTTGTTGATGAACACAGGAGGCTGAAGCATTCCAGGAAACAGAACCATGACATGCTGATATCTATAGTAGGCAGCTCTACTGGCGACAGGCCTGAAGGCTCCGGGTATGGTGCCCTTGATATTGAGCGTTGTCACGATACGGTGCGACTCCAGAAAGGGGTCGAAGAACTTCTTTCCGACGTCCGGAAACCCCGCTGCATCCACATCGGAGGAAAGAAAAAAAAGTAGTTGACATTTACTCCTCTTCGACGCATACGTTCTTTCTGCGGCACAGTGAGCACGGAAGAAACGCGACATCGCAGTGGATATCAATAACAAAGGGCCGGGGCATGTTTTGCGGATTCAAGATAACCGGTGGTCCTTAAGGGTTATTATAGACAGGATACGAACAGAAGGCAAGCGTAGCTCGGGTGGTAGAATGTTAGGTGGGCGGGGATAAGGTTGCCCTAGCTGGCACCGGACAGGGTTAATTGGAGAGACATGGAAGAGGAGTTTGTCCTGAAGTGGGCGTAGTCAGGCTGATGATGATAAGGACTTTGAAGACAGTTTGGACGAGTTTCATAGAATTCATACTAAATTGTAGGCCTAGTTAGCCCGAACTCTTCCATGCCATAGGCAGACATATCTTTAAGGCATATTCATTCAAAAGAACGATATTATTCGACTCGTGGTATTCGAGATTGTGTGACGCTCACAAAATGCTGACCGTATTTGCACTTGACGGTCGTCAAGATAAATGACAAGAATATATTAGGACCAAACCCTTCTTCCAGTTAGAGAAACATCCTTATTCTTCGCCCAAAGCGAAGAAAGTTGATTATTCCCTCTTAGTTGTATTTACCCTGTTTTCAGGGTTTCTCTCATCGGTGGTGCCGTACCCTTCGCATGCCTCATTCTGTACCGGGATGCACTGGCGTAGTAAGACTAAAAAAAAATAAATGTTGAAGTTGAGCTCCGCCTTAAGGGTATGACGCGACAGCATTAATGAGTTAATACCCATATATGCCGAATTGGTCGTTCTCTACTTAACATTCATGGGTCCCTGGGAGTCCTCACACCACTCCTTCTGCAATGGTGCAGCGGTTAAGCGATGCGCCACTGCTGCGATATTAAGTACTGCCCCCAGTGGGGCTTGTGAGACCCAGGTTGCTATTCCCGAGCAACCTCTCGCGATCAACCATTAACAGCCACCTGCCGCAGGAGTCAATTTGCTCACAATCAAGTGGGTAGGCTGTGATGACACCGCAAGGCCACGTGGCGTAGGTGGCCCGCTTAGGTTGCTTCTCGGGCGGGTGGGGCTGGCGGCCACCTGTCCCACCCTACGCAACTCAGCTTTTTGCTCACAACGCCGGATTTTCTGGGTAACGGAGCCTACAACGCTATAGCGTTAAAAGAGACAGCTGCCGGCTCGGGAGCGTTTCTTACTCTACCCCTGTCTTTAATCTGCGACGAAACAGGACCAGGGCAAGCGAATCTAAACCAGATGGTCGAAACCGGACCGCCGTGCGCAGTTGGCATCCCCGGATCTATAAACCCGCCCAGTAATTCATAAGCTACTAGGGCTGTTGTTTTTGTTTGATGAGTTCCAATTTATTGGCAGTGGCAATCATGCGTAACTTCATTGCAGTATTAATAATTTCGCACACCGGCGCACGCTCCTTGTACCTTGAAAATAAACGGCTGTAACGCTTTTCTGTTCTACGAAGGTAGCACATGCACTCAAGAGTATACGGAGCCCTTTTCTGGAGTGGCCTAATTAGTAAGCACTTTTTTACTGACGTTTTTTCTGCTTAAAGCTTTTTTATGGAAGACGTAACAATGGAATGCATATAAAACTTATCCGGTTGTTGCACCTGGTATAAAAGGAAAAAACCGATGCTTTTAAGCGCAATAGACAACTGCCGCTTGAACGTAGAGAGGCATACAGTTTGGTAACGTTCCTCACAGCAGTACATTTTTTTATACTTTTCAGGAGTTGCTAAATGTCTGGGATAATTTAGCGTGCAAAGGCGGCACGCATTACAGATACATGATGTCGCCTTTCACTCAGACATTGCAAGTGATTTTCCTCTAGAAGTCATAGTAATCACTCTCTTTATGTAGTACTGGTGTTGTCAGCAAACTCCTTTAGCACATTCAAGGGCTTCCGTGTTTAAAAGGTACGACCACTCCTTTTTCAACACCGAAGCATAACGCTGGCAGAGTTCATGGTTTACGCACAAAGATATGCAGTGTGCAAGACCTATTCAAAACAACCATATCTCAAACCATAAAGGAGCGTATCAAAAACCGCACTTTTATTTATTTATTTATTTATTTATTTACATAATACTGCAGACCTCGTGTGGTCCAAGCAGGAAGGGCAGATAACAAGGCATATTTACAAGCGCCATAAAGTTATTACATGGAAAAAAGGTTTGACACATGACACAAATGAACGAACCAAGTCAAAGGAAATACATTGCACATCAATCTGCCCATCAAAATTCATTGCAATGCACGTGTGACCAGCCTCCTACAACTCGAGCAGGTGAGCAATCTATTACTAATTTGAAGCAATCAATCCCTCATATTTATAAATGGAATGTAAACGGCTCGAAAGATTTACTAATACTTCAAATGATCGATCTACAAAAGACTTATTCCATAAATGTACGGATGCAAGGTGAGACGATAATCGTATCACATCGCTTATGTCTTGACTTAACCCATTCAACAAGGCAGGAAAGGTATTGCTCACCGTAGAAGGCTTCCACCAGGGACTCGTTTCCCAGACCCTCTGGGTAGCCCACGATCATCAAGAGGCTCTTGGCCTTGGCCAGCATCATGCTGCGCAGTTCGTCCCCGATCCAATACGTCTTATTGATCTTGTCCTCCTGGGCTGCCTTCACATTCATGGCGACTTGTCTGCTAGACGCCAGTGCACTCGCCGGGAGCACTAAGGAACCACACGTCATCACACGTCATCACGTCACGGGAGCACTAACGAACAAAGGTCACACGTTATCATCACACGTCATCACACGTCATCACGTCACGGGAGCACTAACGAACAAAGGTCACACGTCATCATGCAGAAGGGGCAAACAGCAGGCTCATTAACACTCCTGCCGGTACCACTGTATCGTTCACTGTTTCGTAGCTTAGAATATAAAGGGCCAAGAACTTATAAGGAATTAGTCGAAACGTACAGCCTTCGTTACGTTCAACAGGCTACAAGGTTTGATGGCCTACAAATTACTTCATTTTCTTCCGTATATTCAGTACTTCTCGCGTGCATTAAATGCCTAACTACTCGGCTGAGAAGCAGACCTTAGGGACTGAACAACTCAAACCAAGGCTGCATACTTCTTGTCCGCAGTGGACAACAAACTATTCTCGCTCCGGGGCTTCACGGCTGTTGTGTTGGCATGACGCCGTCATCAGGTATCAAGCATGATGCCATCATCTTGTATCATTGCCAGCATTAGTGGCGCCATGTTTTCTTCTCTTTCTGCGGTCCCCAACGGGAAATCCTTTAACAAGTAAATAAAGTGTAGGCGAGCTACAAGTAGTCAGGCGCTCCCCATTCAAAACGAGTCCCGACATAATTTAATCGACGTTGAAAATTCTCAGGGTGAATCGGGAGCCTAAATTTTGGGAAATATGCAAAAGGCAGGAGAAGGAAAACGTTTTCAGTGAAACGCTTAACTTTGTTACGATTTACTAAAATGGCGCGAAAGGCGAAAGGGTCAATATTTTTGAGCCCATAACTCAGCTTCTAAAAAGAGCTCTCAATTAATTTCCGCCGGCAGAGATTCGTAGACACGTTGATTAGTAATACGTTTGATAGCCTATGAAGGCTTTGGGAATAAACTTTGGGAAATATACTGTAGGATTGCTGAAATCCTGACCGGTTGATACACAGCTTGCTTTGGCGTCAGCTTGTTTTAAATTTCTCGAGACCTTACGGCCAACAAGTTTTGAATATAACCGCGCATACAGTAAAAGCGAAATTCAGTAAACAGAACAATCCAGCATGAAATACAAAAAGAATGCAGGAAATGCGTATTTACAACCATGTCCAGCATCCAAGGGCAAAACCGCCTGAATATTACAATATTGTAAGCTACTGTTATAGAAACATTGAAGGCAATAGTCCGCTCTTCGAACACGCACCAAAATCTTTATTTTTAAAATTTTCCATCGTTCGCAACAAGCAGTTAGGGCTGCCATAGAAAACTAATGGGGAACGTTTTTGACGATAACAACATTCATAGCAAAAAAAAATGCAAGCCTGTTTGCGCGAGATAACAATAATAATATTACTTTATTGCCATGAAAAAAAAACTGCATATATTCAGGCCTGCCAAAGCCATTGATAGCTTGAGCGGCAGTGCCTGCCAGGCAGCCAAATTATACACGGTAATTAACATAAATATAAAGCAGCGTATCTCGAGTACAGGAAAATAAAGGAAATGAAAACCTAAAATTAGGAGATTAAAAGATCTGCGGATATATCGATTGTTACAGCGAAATCTTAAATCTGCCAGTTCAGGTATCGTATAACGAAAAGAAATTTGCACGCACCATTGCTGAAGTGTCGCAGGGAGGCGGCGAGTGGCATGACTTTCTCGACAATTGCGTAGCAGAAATCGACGACGGCATACGCGTTGCTCCCGTACCCGCGCGCCTTCATTGTCTCCACCATCTCCCGGTTGCTGGCAAACGGGAGAAGCTGGCGGAGCAGGCTCCAAGCCAACAAGAGTCTCGAGTCGTCGCGTGGCAGTCGGCCGGCGTCCAGGAGCAGAACCACGAGTGCCGCCGCGTTTTGGTGAATGGACACAGTGTTGGCGAAGGTGAACGTGTGATCCGTGTAGTTCGAGATGTAAGACACCCAGTCATCTAGAAGAGGCCCGTGTTGAGAACACTGTTGGCGTTCCGTGTGGAACAGGCACGCGCTGCGAAACAGTACTTCCGTATTGAAGTGAAAAGCTTCACTACGGTAGGTAAAGCAGTCGTCGCGTATGCCGGAGGATGACCTTGAACGACCTTCAGCCGTGCATGATCATATTTGGTCCAGTTATGGTGTCGAACCCTTGACTTCTGACCTTGACACATGCCCTTTAATTGACCTGTGACCTTCGAGATTCGGTGGCATTTCGATTGGGTGACCTTTGGGTTGACCTTTGCCCTTAAGAACATCTGATGGGGGTGATGTGAAGCCACGTGACGACATCCGATGGGGGTGTCGTAAGGCCATGTGATACGACGTCGTAGCCACGTGGTCGTGTGGGTATACAAGCTGTAGCTAAGAACTGGCTTAAGCCGTTTGACTGCGAATCTGAATGTGGATCCAAACAAACAGGACATGCGGATTCGCAATGAAACAGCTTAAGCTGGCTGCGACGCAAGTGGCCAGAATGATAACGAGAGTATCGCAGAGAAGACTTGGCATGAAAGAAAGCGGCGACACTCTGAAACTCGTAACAAGTTTGATCATAAGTAGGGTGACCTACTCCCTCCCATACTTCCAAACAACCCAAAGGGAAAGGGACCAAATCAACGCAATCATTCGGAAGGCGTATAAAAACGGCCCTTCATCTGCCGATGCGTACAGCAAACGAAAAGTTAATAGCACACGGCATTCACAATACATTCGAAGAGATGGAAGAGGCACTGCTAGAGACGCAAAAGGAAAGGCTGGTGCAAACAAGAAGCGGCAGAAGAATCCTAGCACAGCTGGGATACAACTTAGAAAAAATGCTAGAAAAGGAAGCAGACTTCCCCGACAGCATCAGAGCCACTATCAATGCCTCCTCGTTCCCCAAAAGCATGGACCCAAACCTACACCCGGCTAGGAGAAAGGTGAAAGCAAAATACATAGAAGAGGGACTGGCGGGCAAAGAAAATACAGTATATGTGGACGCGTCCAGATATAGAGGAAGAGACGTGAGGATAGCAACGGTAGCGCTCCACTGGGAGGGCGCAGAATATGCTAGTGCATCCATTAAAAACGGTACGGTTGATGAGGACGAGGAACTCGCAGTTGCTCTAGCGATCGCCGAAGGCAACCGGATCGTAAAATTTTTTGCCGTCCTAACGGACTCGGAAGAGGCGTGCAGGAACTATATATGAAAGGAAGGATAGGTAAATGTGCAAGACAGGTCCTAGCACAAGTGGCTCGAAAATAGAATCAGGCGAGGCATGTTTTTATCTGGGTACCCGGACATGCGGAAGTATGGGGCAACCTGAGGGCCGATGAGACCGCTCGAGCTTACACGAACCGAGCCTCTCACCCACTCAGCCCGGAGGGGTCCTCAGAAAACGTATTGTCCTCCTTCTCAGAAATCACCAACTACTACAGGAGGGTAAGGAAAATATATCCGGAACCGCACTCTAGCCTGTCTCAGGAAGAAGCGGTCATATGGAGGAGGCTCCAAACAGAAACCCTAGCTAATCTTTTCATGTTAAATGAGATGTATCCAACGCAAAACAGGGACACGCCCTGATCAGACGTTTTGTAGACGACGAGGAAGTCGTCGACCAAACGAAAAACCCAGGCAAGGACGTGGAGGCCCTTTTCAAGGTATTTTCTGAAAACCTAGGAGAATTTGAATTGACAAAAGAATTGCCTGATGAAGGCCAACTTCAGCACCTTGACCTGCAGTTGTTTCCAAGTGAGGACCATCTGTGCTGGTGCTATGCTCCGAGGTCAAGGAAAAGCCTTTTGCCATACTCTTCCTCGAACACGAAGCTCGTCAAACGAGCAATAGCCTTGGGTGCCTTGAAGAATGCCCTCAAAAGATCGTGCCATCACCGTCAGCAAGCTAGCACAGAGTCCCAGCTGAAACGTCTACGCGAAGCGGGCTTCCCGGATGCCCTCATTTCAGGGATCGGATTCAAGCTCCTGAAAGATCTCCGCCAATCTGGCCACCCGAAGAAACCACGGAATGAAAAAGAGAAGAGGGCTGTTATGCCGGATCTACACGGGATCAGCCACTCGTTGAAGAAGATAGTAGGGCGTGCTGGAGTTGATTTGATTCTAACTGCACCCAGAAAGCTCAATTTGCTTTGCAGATTGGTGAACGAAGATGCCCCAAAACCAGCGCGGTGCAGTAAAAAGCATGCACAAATGTTCACCACCTGTGACACGGAGGTAATTTACGAGATCCCGCTGTCATGCGGTGCATCGTATGTGGGCCAAAGTGGACGTTGCATAAACGACCGTTTACGAGAGCTCGCCACTAACATCTGCACGGGATACGGCAGCACGCTGGCAAAACACGTGTCTGGCTGACACTGCACACCCAACTTTGGACGAAGCCAGATTTTGAGGCGATATAATCACCAGCACAAGCGCGAGCTGTATGAAGCTTTCATCATAGATAGGAAAGCCGCGTCATGCGTTAGCGCACCATCGATGGCATTGACAAGAAAAGAGATTCAATATCTTGAATAACTATGACGACATGATGCAACAGAAGGAATTCTTCCTCGCCTTTCCACTGTTTTTGTTTTTTTCCTTTCTAGTATTTATTGTGAGCAATGCAATAAAACCTGCAGTTGTAAGTCAGCGCTGTGTGTGTGCGTGTCTCCTTTCTCGTGTCCCGTGTAAGCGCGCTGTTTTTCGGTGAGATCATGTACCAACTGGCCCGGCAACTGTCCTTAATTGCAGTCGTAGTTCGTCGGCAGATCGTTCTCGACAAACCCGATGCCACGAACGCCAGCATAGCTTTCGCGCCGAACGAACGGGAAGCAAGCCGCAAGCTTCGTGGTGAACGCGCCTTGGATGTGCGCTGCGTTGTTCGCTGCTCACCGCGGGATTCCTGCTTCCCCGCACGGCCCCACTGCGCCCGAACGAGAGATATGTCAGACGCGTCACTTGCTTTCCTTGAAATCAATTTTCATTTCATTTTCTTTTCCTTGCGGCGCGGTCCGGGTTGTCCACCGAAATATGTGACAGGCGTCCCTTTCTTTCCTTGCGCTGCCGCCGCGCGCTATCTGTTCAGCCAGTGGCGTACATTGCGAGGAGGAGGAGGAGGGATTTTTGCTCACGGGGAGAAGGAGGCATATTTCCCTCATATATATAATTGTTTTTTAGTGAAAGGAAATGGCGCAGTATCTGTCTCATACATCGTTGGACACCTGAACCACGCCGTAAGGGAAGGCATAAAGGAGGGGGTGAAAGAAGGAAGGAAGAGAGAGGTGCCGTAGTGGAGGGCTCCGGAATAATTTAGACCACGTGAGGATCTTTAACGTGCACTGACATCGCACAGCACACGGGCGCCTTAATGTTTTTCCTCCATACAAACGCAGCCGCCGCGGCATTTAACCCGCCGCGGTGGCTCAGTGGTTAGCGCGCTCGGCATTTTTCGCTCACGGCCGACGCCGACGACACCGCCTTTTCTGCGACACGAGCTTCTTAACGCTATCGCGTTAAAAGTGCATGCGCAAAAGCTTACGCCCGCTAGCGAAGGTTCAAGCGTGTCTATATTTTTCCTGTGCAAGGGTTTTGTTGTGTGCGTTCCGCTTTCAGCGTTGTGTGCGTTCAGAAATATCTGCCAGTCTCCTCTGGATGCCATTTTTGAAATTCGTCTTTACCGACTACATTGCAGTTATCAAAAATAAAAATGGGCGTTGTAATAGGAAAACCACCGCAGGTTATGAGAAATGTGATTTTAAAGCCGATGTCCAACGTTTGTAGCTCTACCGCACGTAGCAGGCAGCGAATTTGCTTAGTATCCCACATATTAGGACGGCTGAAAAGTCGGTTCAGAAAAAAAATATTTCCACCAATAAAAGGTTGGTTCTGAATTGTGATGTGAAATAAACATATATGAAAAAATATGCCGTGTCGCGTATTCGTCTCGTCCTCGTCTCTTTCGATATAACGACAATGTCACGCTAACACGCCCAAGCTCGCACCTTGTTATCATTTACATACGCTCGATGAGTATACGTCAGATCCGAATTTCGTGATGTTCACTGCGAGATAGTGGCCTAGAGGATTTACCATGCGATTCTGAACGCGTCAAGATTGCGGGGTCAAAGGCAGTACATATATAAAAGGCCGCAGATGTTTTCATGTGCGCGAAATGGTTCGCAGGCCATTATCAATTCGCTCTGCCTGGACAAATGCAGTGTAAGGAATTTTTTTATAGTTTCGCTTTCAAATACTCAAGCTTGTAAGACATTCTCAAAATTAAAATCCAGTGACTCAAGGTTGCTGAATGAAAGTATAAAGAAGAAAAGCTAGCTTTGAAAATTCTGAGGGCACTTAAGTCTGCTTACGTAGAGGAATGCGAAAACACAGAACTTTCTAGAACGCGGGATTTTTCCATGACGCCACTACGCGTTCTATTTATTTCTATTTTTTTATTTTTTAGTTTTGGCGTCCAGGTGCTATTTCGACGTCTGTGGCTGTTTTGACATCCTGGTGCTATGTCGACGTCCGTGGCTATTGCGACGTCAAAGTGTAATTTTCGAGTTTTATTAACTAATTACAATTAATCAACCAAATTTTTCCCACAGCAAGATGTCATCACGCACTAACACAACCTTTTTGACATTTTTCTTTATGTGACGACAAAATCGTGGGGAGAAAGTTTTGCTGATGCGACATAACCCCCTAATGCTTTCGCATTAGTAAGGCCAAAATGTCTCGGCCTCTGCCATATAACGCTTGGTAGCTGGTAATTACATAAAGAGAGGGATACGAACCTTTCGATACGTAGCCCATCGTGAACTTCCCAAGGTCCCGCACTGTAGTCACCACAGCTGGCGGTTGCATACGCCGTATGTTCGCGAAGAAACTCTCCACTGCAGTGCGAGTGTGGGCGAAAAAAAAGTAGACACGATTTACTTAAGAGTGACATCAGTTAATAAAACGCTGGCGTCATTGAAATACGTCGGCACAGTGATTGGGTGAGGGTCATGCAACCATTGGCTTCATTATCCCTCCTTTCCTTCGCAAAAGGAACAAAGGAAAAGAGAACCGGAACTAAGGCAAAATTAAGCCATGTTGAAGTAAATATCAATGTTAGGCCACTCCATTCTGTCTCTGGCAGTGCGGCAAGCAGCCACCGAACTCTTGTGTGCGCCATGGAATACCCGGTGGCAGCCGCTGGCATTAGAGCCCTCAGGCATTAGAGTGGGGGAGAATACACAAAAAAAAGCAAGAGATGACACAGTGTCAGCCGCAGAAATAATCAATACAAAATCAAGAATCAGTGAAAAAAAAACACAAATACAGCAGTCACAAACGCACACGTCACTGAAAATTTTCACATTGGTTATGGGGACATAGAATACAAAACATCATTCGACATAATACAAACAGTGGTTGAAGGCACTTTGCTTGGGCTGGGCCGGATAATCTTTTTCATGAGCGTCTCCGCTCGCTTATAGAAGGCTTCCGCAAACTACTAGCATTTCTTCGTTCTGAAAGATGACTTACTTCCCATCTAACCTTGGGCCAGCAACAGTGTGAAGGAGGGGGGGGGGGGGGGGGGGGAGGGCGCAGAAAGCTGGTGTTTCTGCACGCGCGATGAACAGATGTGCGCATGGCTAACAAAGTTTGTGTCTAGAACTACGATTCGGATTTTCGGTTAGGCATTGTCGAGTGAAGTACAGAAGCACGACTTATGGGAAGCCGTCAGGAGGTAGCCGTGAACACCAGTATCTTTGGCAGCTGTGTTAAGTGTCGGTTACTCAGTTTACCAGCGCTTGCTGTACGTTTGTAGAAGTTTTATATAAGGCTCTGCCTCGCTCTGTTCTCCTTGGGTATCTTCAGTTCAGCATCGAGCGCCAAATCATGTGAACCTCAGATAAGTGAGGTGAAGAATAAAAGGTTTATGAGGTTTTAACGTCCGAAAGCGACTCAGGCTATGAGGGACGCAGAATAAAAGGGGTAGGAATTACACAGAAGGTGCGACCGCCGCCGCATAGTGCGGCGAAAGCGAGACAGAAACACTGCGCCGCAGAGGGTTAGGGTTACCAGCTGCGATGGCGCGAGAGAATCAGGCCTCGCGCCACTGCGCACGAGGTCACAACGCGGTAGCTACCTGAGAGTTATCCCACTACGAAGCATAGCGTACACGTTTGTGAGTCATTTGGTGGTGGTAGTGGTTTTATTAAGAATAATAGCAAAAAAGAAGGAAAGATTTTTGCTAGCCCCGGCATCTGCCATCGATACTGAAGCACCTGAGCTGGGGCAGCGGAAATAAAGGATTTATTTATTTATTTATTTATTTTTTCCTCAAAGGTCCCTTTCGGGACATTACATGAGGGGTGGGGATAACACGGCAAAAAATATTATACATTAATGAAAAATGGACAAAAATTATGTTGATGAATAGGCTTCCTCGATAGTGGTCTTGAACAGTCGATGATTCATGATGGTGGCCACTTGGGCGGAGAGGTTATTCCAGTCACGGGCAGTTTTTAAGAAAAATGATTGCTGGAATGTGGTGGTATGTGCACGTTCAGGGTAAACAGCGTTCGGGTGGTTATGGCGGGAAATGCGATGCACACGTGGAATTAATCGGTTGGCTTCTGGAAAGTTGTGAAAGAACTTATGAAATAGGCAGAGACGTGCTGCGTTCCGACGGGTGACTAGCGTAGGCAACTGCAATCGTGATTTCAGACCAGAGATGCTGGTATGATAGGAGTAGACAGATGAGATGAACCTGGCGGCACGATTCTGAACTGACGCAATGGTATTAATTAGGTTAATCTGATGGGGATCCCAGACAGAATGAGCATATTCAAGTTTAGGTCTGACGAAAGTCTTGTAAGCGAGCGATTTGAGAGAACTTGGTGCTAGGGCAAGGTTGCGCCGAAGATATTCAAGGACACTGTTTGCAGAGTTAGTTATGTTGGTGACATGGAGAGTCCAAGTTGGATCATGAGAGATATGGACGCCTAAGTATTTGTAATGATTGACCGAAGAAATTGGGCAGTTATTAATAGTGTACACTGGCGCGATGAAGTTGGGGCGACGGTGAAAAGAAATCAGTGAGGTCTTTGAAACATTAAGAGACATGAGCCACGTGTCACACCAATGTTGCACTTGTGAAAGGTCTTCTTGAAGAGCGACGATATCTGAAGAATTTGTTATGGGGCGATATACGACACAATCATCAGCAAACAGTCGGACGTTTGAAGAAAGACTAAGTGGAAGATCATTAATATATATTAGGAAAAGAAGGGGACCTAGTACACTTCCCTGTGGGACGCCAGACTTCACGGGTGAAAGAGATGATGAGTGACAATTAGCATAGACGAACTGATGACGGTCAGTTAAGAAGGCACGAATCCAATTAACGATGAAGGGGTGCAGATTCAGACGGGAGAGTTTGTGTATTAAGCAGCCATGAGAAACTTTATCGAACGCCTTTTCGAAATCAAGGAACACGGCGTCACATTGAATATTACGGTCCAAGTTCGAGTGTAAATTGTGTAGGAAAAGGGCAAGCTGTGTCTCACATGAGCGGCCTTTAAGGAATTCATGTTGATTAGGATGGAAGAAATTTACAGAAGTTAGAAAGGCAGCAACATGTGAGTACAAAATATGTTCCATGATTTTGCAGCAAACGCAGGTGAGTGAAATCGGGCGATAATTTAACGGGGATGAACGGTGACCTTTCTTGAACACTGGAATGATTTTGCCGAGTAGGCATAGTAGGCAGAATGAAGAAATGAAATGAAAGAGGTGAGGGGACAGGAAGAGAGGATAGGGGGAGAAGTAATATGTACAAACTATTTACACAATAAGAAATGTGTCCAGGTTGTGCGCGTGATTAGTTCATTTTAGAGGAATTAAATCACACACGCGCACAGCACTGTGATGGTTACAACTGGAGTGGGGCGTCCAGTTATTAATCGTTCAAGGTAGCACTCGCGGAGCGTTCGGTCACTGCGTGTAACTACCTGACGGAGAACAGACGGGACGTCAAGCCCGTGTCTTCGAGGAATGCACAGAGGCTCACCAAAGTTCGCTCACGAGTTCGCGCACTGCCCTGCGGCCACAATAGCGCCTTGATGGAGTCTGGTAGTATGCCCTGCGCCCTATAGGCCGCGAGCATATCGCGACGAGCAGCGGCGAACGCGGCACAGTGAAGGAGTAGGTGTTCTAGTGTTTCCACTGCACCGCATCCGTCCCACACATCACTCGTCGCGATTCCGTGACGCACCCGTCGTTCCCCGGGCCAAACGCTGCCAATGCGTGTGGCCCGGAAAACGACGGGTGCGTCACGGAATCGCGACGAGTGAGTTCTTTGCCAAGTGAAGTTTTTCGTGACAAGCGAGCATTTTAATGCTTCATCGTTAAAGGCGCCTTTAGTGATAAAGCTCTATTCAGAAGGGTAAACCCTGAGCAAAGTCTTGGGACGGTTGCGGGATTGTGACAAGTGAAATAAGTAAATAAAGAGAGATCAAATAAATATCCGCGACTGGAATTCGAACCTGCGCCGGGCGAACAGATCAGCTTCGCTGGCAACAGCGTGAGAGCACGAGGCTATCACCGCAGCCGATCACGCCTCGGGTTAAGTGTTAAACTACAACACAATCTTGCACTGTGCATTGGAAATCGTCTTCTTCCTCAACTAATACTACGGTCAAACTAATATTCACGCTTTAAGCTAAGTAGCGGTAGTGACAGCAATATGTGCGCTGCATGAGCTGGCGTGGACAACGCTTTGCCGGAAACACAGCAATGTAGGAATACGCGTCGGCGTTGACAACGTAGCTGCAGAAACGCGGCGCTGGAGCACAGGCTGCCGGCGAACATTTCGTACATTGGCACTAAAAATAAAGCGTTGAAAACGCGCATAACTGGCACCCTGGGCCAGTGGAGACCTCAATCGTGCTTTCAAATGCGTGGCAGTGGTGTCCCCCTGCAAAAAAAAACTGCGCTATCGCATAAGTTTGTGCTTAGGCTTAGCAATTCCACCACCAGCCTTTTTTTTTTTTCTTGACAGCGCTGTAGAGAAACGGTACAGCTGCAGCTTTCGCAGCTTAGATAAATAAGAGGGCAAAGTGCTGGTTTTTTTTTTTTTTCATTTCCAGGATTCTTAAGATTTACCCAAAAGACGAACCCTCCATAAGTAGTTTTCATAAGAGCCCATCTCTGACAGCATAGAACAGCGTGTGTACGCACCAATAACCTCGGCTCCGATGATGCGCATGGCGAGCGCAGAAGTGTCCATGCGCCGATTGTAACGGCGCAAGATAGCCCTGTAGACTGGCACCAACATCGGGCGGGTGTACTGTGAGTGCTTGTTCTTCGTCCAATCAGCGTCCTCTTTGTGTACCCTCATCTGCGGGTGCAAGGCAGTCCTCCATTGGTCGACAGGTTTCGTACTTCACTAATAATGGTGAAATAAGGGTTTAGCCAAAACATTTTCTCCAGAATGGCTTCCAAATAACAGAAATTTCCTACCATGCTCACAGTGACCATTCAAGGCCACTATCGTTCCTAGATTAACGATCAGTCAACAGAACTTTTATGGAAAAAAAATATAAGTGCTAGCGGCGCTTGCCGGCAAAGCACGAAGCATAAGTGCAACGCAAGAAGATGTATTTTGATTATGGTGGCCTCAATAGATTCGCGCACGCGAAATTTCATGCGCTTCTCGGCCAGCGCAAACAGTTCAGAGCAAGCATTGCAGTTATTAAAATTAAAAGGAACCACAATTTCCCCATCAGTGGTTTCACCTCAAGGCCACTACCGCAATCAGAGCTCCCATAAGTACTTAAAAAGAGCGTTATCAATAGCACTCTAAGAGACTTTTTTCTGACAGATGACATCAGATCACGGTGTAGTTTGCAGTTTTCATTTACTATACCGAATCAGCATAGCATCTTGCAGCAGAATACTCTCTTGATTACGAGATCGGCAAGAGAGAGAAAGACATTAACTGCAACACGCCGACCACTGTCCTAATCATGATTATAGAAATCCGCTAATAGCAAGTCATGGGGAGCGCTAAATACGGAACTGATTCAGGACCCATAGGAGGCTCGTTTGGAGATGATGTGATCCAGCTCTCCAAAGAGGTCATCCGAAGTCAGTGTTGGTGCATTGAGCTGGATACTAGTGTCCCTGTAAGGAAGGGGGGGGGGGGGGGGGCACTCCAACCTCGTGTTTGTATTGAATCCACTGGAATGGGGCCAGGATGCGTGATGTGTGTACTGCTGGAGGCTCCTTGCAAGGGGACGGGGCGGGGAAGGAGGGGGGGGGGGGGGGGGGGGGGGGCGTTGCGAAGCGTAATATCTCTTTCCGCAGGTGCGCTTGAGCGGTCTGATGCCACGGAGCGGCCCCTTTGAGGTTGCCCCTTTATGGTCACGTGGTCCAAGCTAAATCACTTGGAGGCTAAGCATCAATAGCTCGCCAGACCAGTGGCACGTACAGCGGATAGAGGTGTGCGCTGCTATACCAGGAGCTTTAATTTTTTCGTACGGAAGGTATCGTTGAGTACACTCCTCTACAACTCCGAGTTTCTTTCTCCTAAGCCTAAAGAACATTTCAAGTTGTCCGCACTACCCATTTAGAGCTTCTGGAAACTGTGATCAGCTACTTCCATTCCCTGAGTCGGTGAAACCTAGGCGTTTGCGCGCGCATTGTGTTGCGGACACCTAAGAACGTGCATGTGCGCGCAGAGTTTACTGACATTTAGTACTTATGATTAGTAGGTGCTCCGTAATTTGTAATAAGTACTGAGTAGTTTACTAATTATGACAGTTTAGTACTTACGCCGGTACCGAGAGCAATGGAAAAAAATTGGCGGTGGTTTAGCTCTGGTAAAACCTGCAGTGACGCGATAGCTGCAACTGGCCGAGTGGAACTTGCTCAGTTGAATTGCAAAGTCAGTCTTTCGCCGCTCCGTTTCGCTGGGCGCTCCTTCATCTTCGTTCCACTGGACACGGCGCATGCGCACAGCTGTTGCAGCACGGCTTCGCCGGCGCGCCGCGCCGCCGGCAGCAGCAGCTGCTCCACACCACGTGGCTAGTCAATGACGAACCACGTGATCAGCCACGGCCCCGCGCCGCCGGCAGCTGCTCCGCACCACGTGACGAACTACGTGACATCGTGGCGGCGCCGCCACGCTGAAGGCTTGAAATGCTACCGGAATGTAGCTATCGCTACAAAACAACGCACGAGCGCTCGCGTGAAGTGTTGGCCGAGTTGGTTGCGCATTCATCGGCAGTTTAGCACAGATACAGGACGGCAGCTAATGAGAACACATTAACTTGAGGGATTGTGCTTGCGGTCTTGTCATCAGTATCCACCCTGTACATTCACAGAAGTGAACATAAGTGCCTTGTGTTTCCTGCCGGCAATTCCATGAGGCGCTGGGAGCCTGATCGACAACTGTAAGCGTGCATCCCTGAGTTCAGTCCGCATTTTTTTATCAATACATAGCTGGACAATCAACTGTCCGGACTCTAGGGATTTTGAGCGGGCACCTGCACGCAACTAGGCTTTTTTGAGTTCTAATCCGGAGCCTCTAGTTTTATTCATGACTCTGCGCAGATCGGTGCTTACGTGTAAAAAAGGTGGGTAAAGGTGGGACTTTAACGCGCTGAACTTGACGAAGGTGTGGAAGCCGTATTCGAAGGACAGCCGCATTATCCGGTCCAGGACGTCAAAGCTGGGGTCCGAGGGCATGTTGGACATGTCGAGACCCAGCTTAGAAGCGAAGCGCCTGAGAGATTTCACCTGCATGAAAAACAGTCGGAGAGTTTGACTCTCTTACAACAGCGTAACGGATCTACTTACCAGAGAGTCAGCGTGATTTCAAGAAACGCACAGAATATGCGTACTCACACTACCCAACACATACCCTGCTGCGTTACTTAGTAAAAAATATGAACTTCTTCGTTGAACACATGAGCCATTCCATATAAACCCGAAACCAGTTTCGTTGGGGAGAGGAAAAGAAAAGCACGGCTGTTTGCTTGTAATCAATCCGACGAACATCGACAAAAATACGTCCTAAGCGCCATAAGGCACAAGACTTTCGGCAGCGCTAAAAATCACATGAGTTGCGCAAAAAAGAACAGAGCAGTGTTGAATGAAAGATGAAATGATAACACTCTGAAGTACATTGTTGCATATTTGGTTCCACTACCTTGGTATTAACAGGGTTGCATCACGAACAAGTATTGTACAAGAAATAGATATAGTGCTGACAACTTGCGCCGCGTCCTCCAGCGAAGGTACAACATCAAGAATTACTTCTTGGTGACAGCGTTCTCCACAATATGGGGCGAATGCATATTGCGACGGAGTAGTCGCTTTTGCCCTGACGGTAGACGAGTCGTTTTTTTTCGTATATGAATTTAAAAAATGGCTCAAGAAGTAGCTTCGTTCTAACTGCCACCAAATTTTACACGAATGTCGGGACTAAGTGGAACGACTTGGATACCTGTCAGGGGTAAATAAAGGATCGATACAGTTTAATTAGTTTAATTTCTAGTTTTGGTGCTCACGCATGCCCCACCGCGGAGGCTCAGTGGTTAGAGCGCTCGACTACCGATCCGGAGTTCCCGGGTTCGAACCCGACCGCGGCGGCTGCGTTTTAATGGAGGAAAAACGCTAAGGCGCCCGTGTGCTGTGCGATGTCAGTGCACGTTAAAGATCCCCAGGTGGTCGAAATTATTCCGGAGCCCTCCACTACGGCACCTCTTCTCCCTTTCTGCTTTCACTTCCTCCTTTATCCCTTCCTTTACGGCGCGGTTCAGGTGTCCAACGATGTATGAGACAGATACTGCGCCATTTCCTTTCCCCCGGAACCAATTATTATTATTATGCTCACGCATGATGCTGCCGCCATTCCGTTATGTAACCACCTCGGTTACCATGGCCACCACTGGGTTACGGTTCGCGTTACAACGCACAACGCTGAGACCAGAAACGCGAGAAGTAGAGGTAACGCTCCAGAATGGGCTTTCTGTATAGAAATCCAGGTATATTGCCGTAAAAGCTAACCAAAGAAATTTTACTGAAGGAAGCGCAAGTAGTGTCTTCGTAACCGAAGCTTCATGCGTGGACCGAATCATCTTCGGCATGGTCAGAGACTACAAAGGAGCGTTTGGAGGTAGAGCCTATTAATCCTGTGAATGGAGAATCATACCTCGGAAATACTGGCGTTTGATGCGAGGCGTGTGCAAGCCCTGAGCAAGCCCGCTGCCTTTTCCGTGGCGCTCTGGCGTCTCTTCGGGACCCTGATGGTGGCAAGTATCCTTTTGACTGCTTCCTTTGTCTGCATGGTAACCTGACAGAAGAAGAAAGCATCCGTGGTATGGCCAAGATATGTTAGGCAAACCAGCATTAAAATCGCCGCGAAGAAGAATTGAAACATAGTAGATTAAGGCTCCAATTGATTATCCTTTGAACATATCTCCGGACCCCGTATAGCAGCTACACATGGATTCGAGGAACCTTAGTATTGTTTCCATTTTCCGCAGTCTTTCAAATTCGCTCTCTTATTTCGTGTGCTCCAACATGGCGTCACGGAGATGAAAGACGTCACCTGGATGGACTCGATCAGACTGCTGAATGGCTGGCGCCAATTGAAACGGAAGGCCAGCAAAAGAAGTTCAAAACGAAATGCAGGGATGGTTGGTATCTTATACCTCTAAATCCACAGCGCAAAAAAAAATGGGCAAGGACGCCAGAGGGACACCACAAAGCGCTGACTACAATCAAGTTTATTGCCATGCGCTGCGCCTACATATATACAGTTCCGCGCACGCGAAGCAAACGCAACACAAACAGTGACGCTATCTCCGGCTCCAGCAGCAACCCACACGTGGCACATGCATAAGGCCCGCAAAAAAAAATAAAAAGATAGTGGGATTATGCCGCGTACAACAAACCAAGACGTTCTAAGTCAATTGTCGAGCGACAATCCTAAGAAGATGAACTCTTTTTCACTTATAAACAACACTGACACAGTCGTCTGTCTTTTTCAATATCTCCGCAGCCTCAGCTATCTCTCTGGCGTATATGTCTGCGTACCTATGAAGAATATAGGTCCTTGCCAACAGGGACTCGTGTTATTTGCATTGCTTACAGTCACGGCAGTGTGCACCTAGGTGAAGAGATGCCCCCATGACGTTGTTATTGTGCTCCATGAGCCTTTCGTTGAGGCATCTTCCCGTTTGGCCGATGTAAGTTCGGCCACAGGGCAAAGGTATCAAGTACACGACATTTTTTGTGCACTCAACGTACAGCTGCTGGTGCCTTATAGAGCATTCATAATTTGCGGTGACCTCAGAGCGGTGACCTTGCACAGCTTAAAAAGCTTGTTCGGAGCGTAAAACCCAACTACTACGCCTGCCTTCTTTCTCCTTGTTTTTTTTTAGATTATGAGCAAGCGTATGCATGTACGGGATCACCGTTACTTTTATTGCTGCGACCTGTGTCGGCTCCACCGCTGCCTGTGCCTGGATTACAGCGTTCTTTGATCATGTTCTCGACTACAGACATCGGGAGCGAACATGAATAGCCAGAGCCTGTGACCCGGGTCCCCTGGTTGCAGAAAACCTCTTCAAGTCGATGTTTGCACGATTTAATGAGAACATTAGAAAACTCACCTCTTGGTGGTGTCCCTCTGTCATCCTTGTGCATTTTTTGCGCTGTGGAATTAGTAGCAGCAAAACGAGGCCAGGTTGAGGTTGAGGTTAAGGTGTTGAATCCTACAGGTGGGGTTAGCCTTGCTTTATCTGCCGGCAATTGCTCCACCGCAGCGTCCCTTCGATATTAACAATGCCGCATCTACTCCGCTAAGCGCACAGTCTCTTATAATAGCACACATTCTCTCCCGCAGTCACCATCTATGCACACAATCAATCCACACAGTTAACATCACAGTCCGCTCCAGAAGTCACCATCTATGCACATATTCAGTCACAGTAGAACATAGGCCATTGTAGTGCCACACTCCATACACACCTTCACTCACAGTATAAAGTAGTCCACTCCGGAAGACACCATCTACGCACACATTCAATCACGAGGCCAAGCGAGACTCTCCATTGCTGCGCCTATACCGGTAGCATTTGTCAGTAATCTTTACTGCACGTGACACCCGCGCCAGAGGTTCCTTGATGAGGGGGTTTATTCCTATCGTTGTCAACGCGCTTTAGTGATTATTCTGCTCAGCTATTCCTTCGTAAGTGGGCAGCACTTCCGTGATCCACAAAGATACTTTGTCAGGCCAGACGTCTAGCAGACAGAGTTAAAACTTATTTCTTATCAATTCCTATGTCCTCGATCAGTATTTACGGAGTAGAAATTAAGAGAGAAACCACTGTGTTTTAAATGTTATCAATTTGAGTACTGCTGAAGCATAAATACTCCATGTACTCCTGGAGTACAGTTGGCAGGGTACTAATGTCACCAACATAGAAACCGGTCTACAACGATGTTCAAATGAAGATAAATAAGAACTACAAAACTGGAACTTTTTATTAAAGTAGTTTACGCGTGCTTGATGTTCTCGTTAAATGATTGCCGTACTTTTCATCCTGTGTTAGGCTTAACGTGGTTAATGCCAACCGAAAGTACTTTCATATAATAGGAGCAGGTGGAATTAACGTGAAAAACATTTACAGTACGTAGCTGGTATTTACACGATCATGAAGAAGAAACCGTAACACTTTTATGCAGTCGCTTAAATCACTAATTGTCATTCGTATAAAATATTTTCGAAGCATCATACAGAAAACCAAATTGTGTTTCCAATTCCAACTAAGCTTTCTCAATCGGATTGCTCCTAGCATTAGCATGTTTCCAGAGGTTAGACGTGGTACGCCGACATTCAGTGACATAAATTTAATTGAAAGTGGCCCCGCTAGCCTAGTCTATATACATACGGATACCTTTCGATCTTTGCATTTTATGGCCAACAGAGGCCGACAGCAACTCCTCTCCACAGCAGAACATAACTAAAGACCCAAGAAAAGCCCGCCCACATTCAAGAGCACAAGTTTGTACTCTTCGACTAGAAAATAGTGCGTTTTTAATGTTCACTAAGTTATATAGGCAACACGTTTATCACAAAACGGAATAACAGGCCACCAGTTCTCACATGCCTTACAAAAACTTAATTAGACAGTCTGTAGACTGGCCAAAGACTTCTGTCTATAAAGTCTATATACTCTCTATATGCGAACCCTAGAGAAGTTTATAGGCAATAGAAATCCTATGGACATTCTATATAAGATCTATACAATTATGGCCATACACTCTAACAGACTTTTGCCTATACAGAGTCTATAGAAAACGACTAGACAAAAATAAATATCTATCGGAAGGCAATATAGTCTACAAGAAGTCTATAGACTGTCTATAGACCGTTTCTATAAGGGATGTCTCACCTCTTTAACAGAGTGACCGATAGATTGTCGATTTTGTTGCCTACTGTGCTTTGTAAGCATAGGAATACAGGAACGTGGGTAGTTGTTGCTAACTGCTAATTTCTTTAGTTGTATACCGCAGAAGCAATCGAGCGAAAAGTACCCACCTTCAACGCGGTGCTACCGACCCCGTCGAATCTGCTGCACACAAAGTTGTAGAAGTCATTGCATGGCGCATATTGCCAGTTTAGGGAAGCATTCAGCAGCTGTGCGGCAAGTTGAGCGCCGTCAGGTCTGGACGCTGTCGTAAGTCGCGGCGTTTTCCGTGTAATAATCTTACCCCGGGGATACCTGCGGCTGGACCTCCTGCCTGTAAAAATTACCCCGAAATACCAGGTTCGAGTACACTCTAAACACAAATACACCTATATGGAAGTAAAAAGGAAGTAAGCTGTCCTCTAGCGCACATCCTTTTATAAAAGGGTGTGCTCTAGAGGAGAGTTTATTCCGTTTTTATTTACTCCTTTCTGTTTAGACTGTAAGTGGGTACTTCGCCAAGAACAGAGTACGGCGGAAAATGTATTCCGCCTTTAACTGCTCAGAACACAAGTCATCCGGTGCCCTTGTCACCAGAACTTAAGAAGAGCTGACGGTGGACGAACTGGCAGGGGCAAAAGAGCTAACTTTCATCTCATGTTTCCTTCAGAATGAAATGCACACATCGGGCCACCGACTTTGGAATGTGCTTTAAAGGAACACTGGGCACTATACCATAAAAGTACTGTTCAAAGAAAAAATTGGTTACCTGCCTTCTAGCTATGTTGATGTTGGTCCGGCAGCGATGAACACATTTATCGCCGAAAAAAATTGGCTTTAAAAATCTTCCCGCCCACCGATTCAAACTCGTGACGTTGTACCGAAAAGGACGGCTCGCCATCGTTTTGAAGCGAATAGCGACATAGCGTAGCCTCAGAAATCCTGGCAGAAAATCTGCATAGACGCATGCGTTTTACTTGCGAAGTAGGACGGAAGATGGCGGAACCTGTGTTTTGTTTTTCGCCATTTCGGGTTTACAGAAGTTTCGCTTTAAGAGACACTGGATGATTTTGATTTGAACGTGCAGAAGTATCGATGCAGTCCAAGTTCTATTTATCCTCAGTGTCCCTTTCACAGACCGCATATAATGAAAAAGAGCAGCATATAGAAAGGCTTATAGTTATGCGTTAGCATTAGAACAGTTATGTGAAGGAAAAACCGGGCGGCGTCCGGCATTTGTCGCTCAGAGCGTGAATAAAAAAGAAATCTTACCATACTTGTGGCCTCTAACGGGATTCGAACTCGCAGCAGCGCGAAAAGATCGGTTTTACTTGCCCTGCGTTAGACCACTCGGCCATCCCCACAGCCTTTGCCCCCGCGTATTACACTGTCAGCCTACCGATCTGTGGTTTGTACATCGTCACCTTCCTCAACTTTCGTCCGTGCGCGATGCATTCCAAACGCAAGAGCACGTGGCCAGTTTTACGTGCCAGCCCAAGTTCGAACACGTGTCCGGTTTGAAATGTACTGTCTGGTGGCACTTGATTAAGCGGTTCATTCAACTTGATGTTTCATTTCAAAAATTGGACAATATCCCAATTGGCTTCAAACAATTGGAAAACACGTCAAGCAGCCTTTCACTGCTTGCCGTGAGCCTTGCATGAGCCTTTCGCCCCGCGTGTTGAACTGCCAGTCTCTCGCGCTGTGGCACTAGTTGGCGCAAGTCAACATAGAGGCCGCCACCATCCCAGAGTGCACGCGCTAGTTTGCTTGATTGCAAAAAAAGAGCGCCACAAGTTAGTGCGCTCATGCAACCGGAGCCCAATTGCTAATGCATTCCCCTCCGCATTACTTTGCTGTGTGCATGTTTTTACGCCTTCTGTACGACGTGTGCGCGAGCTGTTCAGGATACATAGGTTTGTTTCAAAGAAAGCTTTTGCTTGCGGGAGACGTAGAGCAAAACCCTGGGCCTCTGTCTGCTGAGCAGGAAAAGCAGATGTTCGATACTATCATGACAATACCTGTGGTACAACAGCAACAGACCGAAATATTGGACGAACTACGTTCCATTCGGCTTGAGCAAAGAATCTCGAAGAAAAACTAACAAAACTCGCAGAAAAAGTCAAGAGCGTTGAATATAATGTGTCACTGGTGCTCCCGCTAAAGCCTGAAGTAGAAAGATTATCTCAAAGTTCCCAGAAACTTGCTGTCGCGTGCACGGCCCTCGAGTCATCGCATGATGACCTGGAGAACCAATCACGAAGAAACAACTTAATATTCTACGGCATCCATGACAAAGAAACCGAATCGTGGGAACAGTCTGAGACTAAAATTATCTCTTTTTGCGCTGAAAAGTTAAAACTTTCCGTTGACGCCGCTGCCATTGAAAGAGCGCACAGACTAGGAAGATATGCGCCCGACAAGCACAGACCCCTGATCGTTAAATTTTTGTCCTTTAAAGAAAATACTCGTGTTCTTTCAAATGCTGCCAAACTAAAAGATACTGACTGGGCGATAAGCGAGGACTATTCGGCCAAAGTACGGCAGCAAAGAAAAAAGCTCATGCAGTTTGCTAAGGCACGCGGCGGAAAGTTGAAACTGCGGTTTAATAAGCTAAACCTGGACAACAAAACCTATATGTACAACATTGAAACAGACGATATCACTTGTGTAAACCAATAGCCATCACCGAGGCTTTTAGCTAGCCCACAAACTGCTATTAAAAATGAACTTGTCTGTATTGTTGTTAATTGCCGCAGTCTAAAAAACAAAACTGACCAATTCCTCTCACTCTTACAAATGACGAGCGCACATGTGGTAATTGGAACCGAGTCATGGCTGGACAGCAACATAAGTGATGGTGAAATATTTCCTCCATCCTATACTACGTATAGGAAGGATCGCAATGTACGCGGTGGTGGTGTGTTCATCCTCGTTCATAGCAGTTTGAGAAGCGTGTCTGTTAACTTAGACAACGATTCCTCTGAAGCTGTCTGGTGCAGGGTGCGGCTGGGCGATGGTACTTCTTTGGCAATTGGCTCTTTTTATAGGACGCCCGGTTCAACCTGCGCACAGCCATTTTTTGAACTTAGCAACACATTATTAGCCTTAGACGCAACACATATTGTCCTTGCCGGTGATTTTAATATGCCCAGCGTAGAATGGTCTTGTTTTAAACCAGTAATTCGCACTGCATCCCTCTTGTATACCGCTTTCCGTGAAGTAATTGGTGCTCACTCATTATTTCAGTTTGTTCAAACCCCTACCAGACTCGGCCTTACCAGTGCTAATGTGCTAGACTTGTTTTTCTGCAATGACCCTAGCCTACTCTCGTCTGTCATAACGCTGCCAGGCATAAGCGACCATGATGTAGTTTTAGCAAAAGTATCCTGTAATGCTATGAAGACCCACCACACCCAACCACGCAAAGTGTCTTTTTATGAAAAAGGGGATTATGCTTCGCTATCACAGGAACTCGACGCATTTTTTCCTGAGTTTCTTTCACATCAGCCATCCCTGAATATTGATTCCTTCTGGAACTTGTTTAAAACTAAAATTTTGTCACTGACGCAGTCTTTCATCCCATCCCGCTTGATTTCAGCCAAGCGTCGTGACGATATGCATTGGATGAATAGACAGTTGCGGGCAATGATCAACCGGCGGAAACGGCTCTTTCGCAGATATTGTGATACGCCCGCACTAACTTTGTACTCCGAGATGAAAAAGCAAACTAAGAACTTATCGAAAGAAATCCGTAAAGCGAAAAGGGGCATACTTCAGCACACTAGGCCAGCAACTAAATACAAACCCAAAGGCAGTCTGGAAATATGTTAAAAATAAGAGAAACAGCAGGGTCTCTGCGCCTGATATACTAGACGCAACTGATTTTGGAAGGGATTCAAAAGGTAAAGCGAGAAGTTTCAATCTTTATTTCCAATCGGTGTTTTCCGATCCCATTAATACACATACTGACTTTCAATCTTCCAGCACCCTGACCAGAATGAATGACGTAGAAATTTCTGAACGGGGGATCATGCTTTTATTACAGAAAATTAAAGTTACATCAGCACCAGGGCCTGACAACATTTCCAATTACGTTTTGAAAAATTGTGCAGCTTCAGTTGCCCCGTATCTCGTTGCATTATTTCAGAAATCGTTAGAGAATTCTTCTTTGCCCCTTGACTGGAGAAGTGCCAATGTCGTTCCGATTCATAAGAGTGGTGATAAAACTAAAACATGTAACTATAGGCCCATATCGCTGACGAGCGTGTCGTGCAAAACACTGGAACATGTCATTTATACTCAGTTAATTAGCCATCTACAAAACAATAGTTTTTTCTGTTCGACACAACATGGATTTAGGTCCGTCCGGCTTCTCATGTGAAACACAGCTCGTGGAATTCACACATGACATTTCTGTTTCCTTAAACTCCGCCGGTCAGGTAGATTGTATATTTTTAGATTTTCGAAAAGCGTTCGATTTAGTTGCTCACAACCTATTGTTAAAGAAGCTTTCAAAATTAAATATTCCTACCTCACTCTTATCCTGGATTGAGGCGTATCTTGCGGAAAGGAGACAGTGCGTGGTTATCGACGGTGTCAGCTCGGAAAGTGTGGGTGTAACTTCAGGTGTTCCGCAGGGGTCGGTTTTGGGCCCTCTTCTATTTCTCATTTTTATAAATGACCTCACTAGTAACATTTCAAGTATAATCAGACTTTATGCTGATGACTGTTGTATCTACCGCAATATTTCTTCTGAAGCAGATGCAATTTCACTACAGCATGACCTCAACTCTGTATTCTCTTGGTGCAACAACTGTAATATGGCGCTAAACATCTCCAAATGTAATCTGGTCCGGTTTACAAAAAAGAAACAATTCCTCCAAACAGACTATTTCCTTGGTAGCACTGAATTATCCGCAGTTTCAACTTATAAGTACTTGGGAGTCTTTTTTTCTACTGACCTATCATGGAATACACACGTAAATTACATATCTGCTAAAGCCAGTCGCACATTAAACTTTCTCAGACGTAACTTTAAGGACGCTCCCCTTACGCTGAAGGAGACATTATACATGTCTACTGTACGTCCGATACTTGAGTATGCTTGCGCGGTTTGGGACCCGCATACAAAACTGAATATTGAGGAGCTGGAGCGCGTCCAGAAACGGGCTGCTAGGTTTGTGTCCGCCGATTACAATTTCCAAAAAAGTTCTTCTGGTTTGCGCGAAAAGTTGGGATGGCCATTACTTGAAAACAGACGCAAATATTTGAGACTCTCTTTCTTTTATAATGTGCTTAATAATAAAACTGGAATTCCAAAAGAGAAATACATTAGTGAACCCAGCTACATTTCCGCCCGCACTGACCACCCACTTAAGGTGCGCGAGTACAATTGCCGTATAAACGTATTCAAATATAGTTTTTTCCCACGAACAGTGCATGATTGGAACTGTCTCCCTTCGCGGGTCGCTACCGCTCCTCCTACATCGTTTCTGACCGATTTGCAAAGCCACCTGTCAATATAAGTGCAATAATTCTTGTCCGAGTGTATTATTTTTAAGCAGTGCTGTATTTTAAAATGTATCTTTTTTGTGTGTGTGTATGTGTGTGTTTAGGGTATGTTTGCCTTTCTACAATGGTTTTTATTTTGTTTGTTTGTTTTTGCTTCCGTGTGCATGGTTTATTGTATTTTCTGTGTAGACCGCATCATTTGCCTAATTTATTATGTACTAGATGTTTGTTCTTATTTATGATGTTTCACCCCTACAATAATGCCCCAATGAGGGCGCTGTAGGTACTGTGTATAAATAAAATAAATAAATTGATCGCTCGTGAATTTTAACGCAGTTTTTATGTATTCTGTCTCATTCTCAATCATGCTGATGATGTTATCCCACTTGCTAACGCATTCTCCTGCGCATTATCGCACTGGTCGCCCATGAAATTTAATGCAGTTTTAGCAACACTGGTATAGCAGACGACGGGTATATCTCACGAAACCTTACCCAGTTTTATGTGTTCCTTCGTGTTCCTTATGTGTTTATGTGTTGATATTTGCCAGTAATGTCGGTGTTTAGTAGACATTTAAGAAAAACTTTACAATGAAAATTTTGAAGTGCCGAAGAAAACGCCTACTTCAGATACTTTCTTCTTAGTATCTGCCCCAGGGCGGTATTTCCCGCGTTGAGGAGAAAGCCTGTGCAATATAACAAGATCTATTTCGACTAACCACTCTAGAGTCGCGAAAGGCACGCCAAAGGGTCTGGAGCTACCAAATTTCCGTGGGCTGCCATGGGGTTGGTTCCTTTAGTGCCCGTACCTTTGCTTCCGGTTGGCGGAGAAGCACCACTGCCTACTCCGACACTTCCGATGGTGTCGACGTCAGCGTCTTCTTCACTGGTGTCATCTGCGCCACACCAGGTCAACTGCCGGTCTAGTCCATTTCACACGGTTTAGATCACAACAGCGCAATGAAAAACATACTCAAATTATTACGACTTGAAATGTGCATCCCTTTGCTCTTATTTTATGCGTTCTGGCACCATTCAGGGTTCGCGTATATGAAGCACCTTGATGAAGTTCTCAACACCTAAAAAGAAAAACCTTTGTTGGAAGACCAAAGGGTACAACATCCATGAAGCTCTATTGGTTGGCAGTTTGGCGCTTTCCTATACTGCAGCCAAAGAAAAAAAGTAGTCATTGTTCGTCTAGCGCTAGTCAAAGGTGTGCATTTCACGGACTGTGGGTGTCCACCCAACTAGTCATATCTTTGTCCTCAAGAGTAGGCTTCACTGCGCTTTCAGCTCGAGCTGCTTGGGTTTGCAGGCATAATCTCGCTAGCGCGATCTTTGAATGCTTCGCCGCACTCCTTTCGTTTGCGCCTGCGCCTTCTGCCTATCTCAATTGATGCCGACAGACGCCGCTATGTCCGCCTGTATATTGCCAAAATGCCCTTCTCCTCTGCTCCTCACCTCTGCGCGAGCTGCTCTGTATACGAGGTCACTGATTGCCGGCAAGGTTTTGTCACTCATCACTGGAAACGGGGCCTGCCCTTACAAAAATTTCTTTACACAGTCTATAGACTGCCCGTTAACTTTTGTCTATGAAGTCTATAGACTTTCTATAGACATATCATGTAGTCTAGCATTCTATAGACAGTCTATAAAAATCTCTAGATTTATGGTCATACACTTTTAGACTTTTGTTCATAGACAGTCTATAGACTATGGATAGACAAAAGGGAATATCTATAGGAAGGCGATAGAGTCTGCAAGAAGTCTGCAGTCTATAGACCATTTTTATAAGGTACCTAACAAGGAGGTGACTATCATGTAAAGCAGCGAAGAACTCGATACAAGAGGGAGCAATGCTCGCGAGGAATTGAGCATAAATAAGGCAGGAGAGCTGGCAACAGCAACAAAAAAAAGTCAATAGGAATCACGATACAACGACAATGGCTTCATTTGTCGCGCCCATAGGGATGTGCCTGATTTTTATGTAGTGTAATGGACGTATTGCCGATTTTCTAAGGTGCGTTCATGCCAGCGCTGCCAACCATGCATTGCGGCACCCTGCGATTCTCACCAACTCGACTTCACGCTGAACCGGCGCCAGTCCATGAATGATCGGCGCTTAGGGATCAAGTCGCTTGCTCCGTTGCGTGAGCGCTTCGCAGGCGCATGCAGACGTGGTTGTCAGAGTTTTGCTACAGGATGTATTTTAAGAGCCCCTTTAAATGGATGCTTGCAAGGTAGCGAGATAGAACAGCCAGAACGTATCACTGAAAAAGTTTTTCAGTCCATCAATATGTAGACAGAGAGAACTTGGAAACTTGAAGCTTCCATTCCGTAGTGGAACGCCAGCAGTACCGTGGCCAAGCATTTCTTACCGGGCGCCAAGCCTATATTTCTGGATAATCTGCCTCGTCTGCAAAGTAACGACTATCGTACTGTTCTTATTGGCACTAACTTATAGGTTACACCTGATCAGTAATTAATAAGCTTCAAATGCACTGTAGATAGAAGTTTTCCTTAAAACATTGGACTGAGATCTTTCCGACTTGAAATTCATAAATTCAGCTCCGCCCTGCTGTTTGGTTTGTTAGCTTTATGATTAGCTCAGTTCATAGATCTACTGCAGCAGACAGAGAATGGTCTCAGGTTCGATCCCCGCGAGGATGCTATCTCCTCTCAGGTTACTATGGAAGCTGAGTAGGTTGCCTCCTTAGCCATATGGCTGCGCCCGAGTGCATACTATAGGGCAACTTCTCGCTAATTTTATATCTGCTGCCGCTTTGGGGGATCGCTTCAAGCACGTCCCAGCTCCAGAATACCGAAAAAAAAAGGTAAAAAACTAACCGTCGAGGAAAATGCGCATATTCGCAACAAAAATCTCAGAAGGCGAAAAACACAATATAAAGTGTAATTCAAATATTTGACAATTAATAGAATAACGAATAAAGAAAGAAATAAGAGGAAGACAAATAAGAGAAATATTTGAAAAATCAGAGAAATTCTTTAAACCGAAACTAAGTGAAATTAGGCTTTCTTTAAACCCCTTGATCTTTCCCTCGGGAAGGCTACCATAACCAACAAAGTGCAAGTAAGTTGTATTGAAAAGCATATAAAATAAAATCGTACATAGTGCCGCGGTTTCTGCGAATAAATTTTTCAATTTTTTTTTATTTCTGCCAAGGTTTTGAAAAAATAGCCTTCTTATAAACTCGGAATATACACGCGTAAATGATCTCACAGACACTTGAATAATGAGAGACATGACGAGCAATCACTAAGTTTCGGTGAATTACCAGTTATAATTTTACCAAGTTAATTGAATGGCCTACAGTCTCGGGGTTTAGAGTAGCGGCGTCCTAGCAAAAAACTTTTTGTAGAGCTGTGCCCTCGCAAAGCATGCGACGAGGAGGGAGAGTGCATGCCCAATAATTCCGGACAAAAGAATTTTGGAAGAGGAAAGAGTTTATGAACACAATGTTTTCATGTATTGTAAGATTTCATTACAACAATCAATATATTCATATATCCTCCCTCGGTAGGCTTGCATTTTTTTGCTATTAATGTTCTTGCTATTGCCAAGAGTTTCCTACCGCTCTTTTATGGTAGTCTTGACTATCCGATGCGAGCGATCGAAACACTACAAAATCAAGATTTTGCTACATATAACAAGAAGGGACCATTACCTACAATATTTCTATATAAGCAGCATACAGTTTTCCAATATTCAAAATTTTTGCTCAATAATGTTGGACATGAAATATGAGTGTAGAGAAAATCGGTACACGCCCGACGCAGCAGCGGTGGGCAACCACAGATGTCCTTCGTTCCGCCAGACATTGGCAGAGAAGAGATGGTTTCTCTCCTCCCCCACCTCAACTTGACCTTGCTGAGAACGACCGTCTACTGATAAAGATAATAGCGACCTATTTGAAATCGAAAGTGAGCACTTAGCTATAAGCACGGAATCTTTCATTCCTTCCTAAACCTCAAACTTTTCCTCACAATATTACGATGCCCACACGCTCCATAGTCATCTGGGCACCAAACTCACGCAGTTTATCAAATATCAAAGTGAGTCTAAGTCATGAACCTTGTCAGAGCAGTGGTCGTTCAATAGACTCAGGCAAGATGTAAGCAAGTTCATATGAGCAGCTGTAAAATTAGTCTCACCGCTTTCCATCGTTGCAACGTAGATGAAAATGGTCCCTCCTATCAATATCGCGGAGAGAAGGCAGTAGGTGACAGCCGCGGTGGTTGCCTTCAAGTCGAAGGACCTGCAAGGTTAGCATCGAGTTGCTCGTACCAACTGACGTCCGCATGTCCAAACGCAACTTATCAGATCGAACATCGAAAGACCCCCCAGTGGTGCCCCGGGCAAAAGCTGTGGCATACAGAGAACCGCATCACTCTAGGCGAGCCAATACAAATTCGGCAAGATACATTACTTCTTGTTAATGCCGCCGTGGAGACTCAGTGATTATGGTGCCCGGCTGCTTAACCGAAAGATGCGGGTGCAATTCCGGCAGCGGCGGCCGCATTCCGATGGAGGTTAAATGCCAGGGGCCCTCGTACTGTGCGATGTCAGTGCACGTTAAAGAGCCCCGGGTGGTCGAAGCTTCCCGAGCCCTTCACTATGGCGCCCCTCATAGACTGAGTCGCTTTAGGAATCTACCCCCCCCCCCCCCCAAAAAAAAAAAGAAAAAAAATGCTTCGGCTAAGCAACAGAATGCCCAAGCTTCTAGGCTGCCATAGCAGGTCGACAGATTTCGTGGCACGATTCGATATGCAAAATGCTTTCTGCAATACATAGCCCCCTTTGTTCCTCGAAAGGTGTATACTTGGCATGCTGCTAACGCAAAAGGTTGCCGCAAAACTTACTCTTCGTCGGCCGCTGAAATGCGAAAAGAAACGTAAGGCTAGCGGGAATGGGAGTAAAGGTCTCGTGCTGTGCACTCTGTGCAAGTGTTCAGTGAGGAAGAGGCCACTGAAACGAGCGTAATTTTTACATATCTTTCACAACTCGTTGTTGGTGAGGCTTGAAAAGTTAAACAACGAAGGCAGTGCGAAACGCCTATCTTCGCGCGAAGGGCACGTTTACATCACCACGTAAAGTTTAGAAGTGGAACCTGTGAGCCAGTACGCAACACATACCTGGCATGTCTGCCGATAAAGATCAGAATTCCGTGCATGTCTGTTGCTATTCGAGTTACGCTTCTAAATAACTTTGCTACAAATTTCCCTTGTTACCTGAGAGTGATGGACAGTACGGCGTGGGGACCCCGCTGGAGATCATAGTGCCATCAGAGACTGATGCGTGTCCTGAAATCCGAAAACGCCGAGATAATCACTCCCTTACTCAGCTCCTCACCACAGGACAAAGCGTAGACCGCATGTTGCTAGCGAAGCAGTGTTAAAAAAAAACGAATCCATTGCGGCCTTCGTATTCTTATAGTAAAAATTAGTTTGTGGTTCATGAGGGCTGACGTTCCAAAGCGACACAGGCTACGAGGGACGCCATAGTGAAAGGCTCCGGAAATTTCGGCCACCTGGGGTTCTTTAACGGGCACTGACATCGCAGAGTACACGGGACTCTAGTATTTCGCCTCCATCGAAATACGACTGGAACGGCCGAGACCGAACCCGCATCTTTCTGGTTAGGAGCAGAACGCCATAAACACTGAACCACCGCGGCGGCGTTATAGTAGAAATTGACAACGCCTCGCAATGCCTCGCAATTTGCTAACTGTGCTGCATCAGGGCGCTGTAGATCATTTTACAGCTGGGAGTGACATTTTCGAAAGCACACTTTGTTAAAATCATGCCTACGAACCCTCGCCAGCTTTTCCCAGCTTCCATCGTGTTTTCCGCGTACCAGTCCTTGCTACGGGAGCCGAGCGCTGTGGTGCTGCGGGTTCCCCTGCCCTGCCGGCTTCCACCATCATCCACATTTGTCAAACTACGCGGAGCGAGACCTCGTGTCAGCACTCATGGGAGCTTTCCAATCAACAGCTACTACTGTTGAATAGAGTCGCCCATTTAAAGCAACAACTGCGTCAGCATAAAGATTTTTCTGGAGTTGTGGGGCTCTAATACTAGCAGCCTTAGCTGGTGGTATAGTAATGATAGTAGTAGCAGCAGAAGCAGTAAGAGCGCTTCTCACCGTTTCAAAATTCTTCATAAAATTTTGAGCGACAAATTAGAAACCCTGCAGCGCACGTGCAGTCAAAATGCGGGGAGAATAATGTCGCACTAAGCTTCCACTGTCGAAGTCTTCTTAAGTGTTACCTGGCGAAAAGTAACGCTGACATTTAACGCGGAAGCTTTAACGTTCCAGTTCTGCAAAAAAGTCCGGCGTCGGCGTTGTCCCCTAAAAGGCAGGTGGCTCTGCTGCCACCTATGTGACGTGACCTTGTGACGTCATCACAACCTGCCCACGGGCTGGTAGCAAACTGCCCGCCGTGGCAAGTGGCAGTTAAATTAATGATCGGTCGCTCGAGAAGAGCAACTTGCGCCACCTGCCGGGGAAGCGGCGCATCGCTTAACCGATGCACCACTGCGCCGGGAATGGTATGAGGAGTCCCCGCGATCTATGAATGTTAAGTAGAGAATGGCCAATTCTGCATACATGGGCACTAACCCATTAGATATCGCGTCACACCTTTAAGGCGGAGCTTAAGTTTTCCCCTCCAATTTTTGTCTGACCACGTGGATTATAGGATTAAACAAGGAGAATCAGTGATCCCAGGATTATGATCGCAAAACCTCGTCTAGACAGTGGTCTCGGTTCGGTAAGTCGCGCTCTTTACAGGGGGCGTCACGCCAACGGAGACTCAACGAAGGCACCCGCTCTCGTTCATGGCAGGCATACGCCCGTGGTCTGACTGCGCGTTTGCGCATAATCATCCTAAGGAACGAATACGATACAAATGCGCCTCCCAGAGACAGTTTCTGAGGCACTAGACGATGCCTACATGAAGCAGCTGCAACTACCGGCACTTTCATCGTCTAGGCCAATGAACTACAAGGCTATGAGAACTAAAAGTACAAAAAGCAGAAGTAAATGCCCTGCTCATCTGATGTTGCAGAAATGGGAAGGGGTGTTACAGAAGGAGGATCAAAGGCAGGCGGTATTGAAAGCCAAGTTTCGTGCCCGTCTTGCGGCAGCGTGAAAAGGGAGACCACACGAACTCGCGATGTTTACAGCGCTGATCTCCGCAAAGCAAACAGTCGTGCCTAATAGGAAGGTATCGCCAAACTTACGTCTCGAGTGTCCAAATGTGTTTCCGAATGCCGAAAGAATGACAGACTTCAACGCCTACAGCTGCGAGCTACTTCTTCTTCGCTGACCACGCGCCGACAGCCATTGCACTTCGTGGCAGTCATGGTGGGAAAAATCAATAAAATTATCGACTATTTAATATCCAAAGTCCCGTGAGCCGCATAGTCACATCAGAAGGCACTATAACATTGCTGAGATAACAATAGCCCGGCGGCGAAACAGATTGCATGATCGGTGGATTCGCAACCACCATGTCAAGCTACAGACCCAGCGTGTATAGAGACTCCTCACGAGTCACTTCCCGGCTAACCCTCCAATCTCATCGTGCAGATCGACTCATTTTAGTGAGCCAATGAACGCTGCGGCCTATTCTACCAGTCTCTACCGGTGAATGGAAAGGTCAAAGTGGTGAGGCACCATATATGGTAAGGTCTATAGCCACATTTGACATTTGGCTCACATGAAGGTCAACCGGCAAGGTACGAGGAAATCGGCTTCACCTAGCGCAGTGAAGCTTCCGCTTCAAAACCTTTGGTAACCACCTGGCCTACGATTTCAAGCAGCGTTTGAGGAAGATTTATAAAATTGGCTGCGCCTGCTTGCCATATATGCTAATGATTCCGAGTTTGAAGAAATATTCTGGGCTACCTACACGCCCTATTAGGCTCTGTACTCACTGCTGCATTTTTAGTATTGACAGAAAGTTGAACCGCCGTTCATTAGCGGCCACGTCCTTGTATAGACCGTCTGCATAGGTCACGTGAGCAGATCATGCTCAACCTCGTCTACCTTAAAAGAGTCACTGTTTCGAAACTGTTTAAATGTGCAAGGCACCCTGGCAAACTCCCACTGTCCGTATGGGCCACTGCAACACAGTACAACAACAACAACCGCGGGAAGGAAGATAAAGAGGCTCGTGACGCGAGCCGTTGAAATCTGATCAGCCATCTTGTTCATTGCGGACAGCCGCTGGACTCCTCTCCCTCTGCTAGTGGTGCCTAACAAGCAGCGTTTACGTGCAAGATCTTTGATTGTTGACTTCCAGCACAGCTGCTTGCTTGGTTGTTCGTACAGACGCAGCGTCTTAGTCTTGGCTCCAGCTCTGGTGAGTAACAAGCCTTCTGCTGCCCTTAGGGTTATCGAGGAAGGCAGAGGACCAGACAGGACATCCGCAGTGCAAGCCTCGAAATGCCTTGACGACGCTAATTGTCATCACCTTAACTATTACATGGCAAGGGCCTCTCCCGTATGCGTCAAATTAAGTCTTTCCTGTACTAGCGGCGACTGCCTTATCCCCGCACACTTCATGACTTAATCCTTAATTTACCCTGCTCTCTGTCGCGTTCTGCTTCGTTTACCTGCCCTTCGAATATACTCCGTTGCCATAAGCCACCGTCGGTTGTGTCCTCTGCGCATTAATTGCCCTGTCTGTGAGCATTTCTAATTTATTCCAGCTAGGATGTCATGAACTCGCGTTTTTAACAGCACCGCTTCCTTCTTCGTGTCTCTTAATGTTCAAACTGTCATATCATTTTCTATAGTGCTATAGCGCGTTCCTCAAATGAATTTAACGTCTTTACGTTGCCCTTTATGTATACCTGCTCCATATAGCGGCACTAGTAGATGCACGGCATAATGCGATTTAGTTTGCCGACGACCACTGTAGTCGGCCACATCTACGCATGCCTGAAGATTCTCGTTTCGGCAGCATGGTTTTTAGTTTTGGGGTTTATGGCGTTCAACGTCCCCAAGCGACTCAGGCTGTCGGGACGCTGAAGGGGAGAGCTTCGGCTGATTTCAACAACCCGCGCTGACTTTGCCCAGTACAGGGGCCTGTATCATTGTGCCTGTATTGACGTGCGACCTCTTCACCATGGTATTTGACCACAAACTGCCAAGGTTGTGGTCAAACTCTGCTGGAACCACAACCTTAGCAGGTTGTGTTTCCAGCAGTAAGAATAACGCACTACTTAATGTGTAGCGAAATATGTATAACGCCGGCTACGTACGAAGCCATACAATAGATCTGGTGAGGCTGCCCTTTTACCATTTATTGTTCCTCTCAGAAAATATTAAAACAATAAAAAGATAGATAGACAGAGAGAGCCCGGACGAGCAATCATTTGCCAGGCTTAAACCCAATCAAGATAAATACTTAAATGCTAGAAAAACAATTTAATGAAAAATCAGAGCAGTAAATAAGAAAAACAATAAAAAAGAGGAAACAAAAGGCCCATCACAGTCGAAGTAAGGATCTCAGGCAGACAAAGCATAGAGTGAAAGCGATGACAAAAAAAAAACACGATGAAACCAAAAACACAGTACTGTCAAGGTCTCAGTAACAGTCGCAAAAAGCACACAGTGCAGGCCACGACGAAAATTGGGGAAGAGCAAACATAATCAAAACAAAACAAGACAAAACCAAAGTAACAGCACAGTCAAGGTCACAGTCACGAAGTCACAGCGAGTATACAGGCCACGACGAAAGGCACCCAATCCCAACTAAGAAGCACGGTGCGCTCCTCTGTGTAGAGCTTGTAGAAAGGAAATGAAAGGGAAGCAAGAAATAAAGACTATCGAACCAATGAGTGGGCTTTGGTGGCCCGCCGCCTAGAGGTTTCTAATTCACACTTTTTTGCCTGTTTTCAGCGCACTGAAGGAGTACTAAGATCTCAGTGCTCTATCTTATGACCCAGGGTGTGAGCTAGTTAAGAAGCGATAAGCAGAAATGAAAAGGGATCTGCAAAGATTTTAGGGCGGGGGTGAAAAAATTAGGTTTCAACAAGGGTTCAGTGTTCATTTTGAAAACCACTAAATAAAGGCTAATAAAACAGTCTCCTGGGTTTTTGAACTGCAAAGCCTTGAACATTTCCTAACCTGTGTAGCTGGCGTGCGCCAGGTGCAATGTTGGCCCCCATTTTGGTGAAGGGTGTCCTTTCTTAAACTTAATGTGTTCCGCCGCACTCTTCGCCTATTTTTATTTATTCTAGCCATGCACACAGCATCTTAACGAAATATAAAACTTTTTTCAGCTGTTCCTTCGTAGAGCTATACTGCACTTTGCTCTAAAAAGTTAGTGCAACGCTGGAATACGCCGACAGTAGGTAAATGCAAAATTCAAATTAACATGCTCCGCACACAACCGCTCTTTCAAAAAGATTTAGAAACAGGGCGAAAGGGCGAAATGACTCGGAAGTTTCTTTCATGAGTGGCAGATTTGGTAGTCTGTTTACCCAAAGCCTGGGACTTTCTGGGACCTTTTCACAAACAGATGCACAAAAAATTCAGATAACCAGTATCGCTGAACAGCGGACCACGCCATGAATGCGCTCTGAAGCCAACGTAGGTAAAACAGACTCAAAGCGTCACGTAGACAAGAATGAACGATTTCCTTTGCTTTCCTGTTTGCAATAAATGACTAAAATATGCAATGGTTCGCCTCCGGCTTGATGGCTTAGCAAAACATCTAAATCAAAAACCCCCGAAAAAACTACTGTAGAGTAATACAACCCATGTTTTTGCGGGAACGGGGTGGAAGTTTGTAATTCTTTTTTGTGAATGTATTTTTTGCAGTTAGAGTTGTATTTATAATTGTAATTGTATACACTGTCCCTCCCTGTAATTATCCTCATTACAGGGTTAACAGTATCAATAATTCAAATAAATAAAAAAAATTAATGATGCGCGTGCTTAAAAGAGTTCAGAACAGGCAATCGGAAGTTACTGAGCGAGGATTAAAGAGAACAGCAGAGATCAGTGGCTGCACAGATGTCTCAGATGCGCAATCTCTATGCATTCACCTGTGTACACAAGAACTTTAGGATAGCCATACCTGTTATGGGCAGCGCGCGCCTAATAAACAATAAATACCACAGGAAAGGTTTCCTTCTTTAATTAAACCTCATTTCCAGAGCATGGCGATTTGTTCGGCAGCACTGCCGAACTGTGCCTCTTAATCACAGGTGCTGACGGCTTACTACGAGAGTCACAGCTCAGCTATCGTTGGCTTCAGCTCCAAAACCAAAGGCTTCATCACCATCGTCTGAAGGACCTTCGAAATGGGTGAGCATATCTTTGAGGACAGTTCTACTGCTTGAAATCATTTGTCTTTCGTTCACGTTCCATCGGAGGGGCGCCGTGATATTGTTCTCTAGAACTAAACTCGTGCCCGAATAACCTGAACTCAATTTTAATTTCACTTTTATACTTGCTTCCGGTTGCAGATACCACGTTGCCGTTGGAATCCAACGTCTTCCTCATCAGTGAGCAATCCCAGGATCCAGAGCTATTGTCGGGTAAGCACGAAAGACTACTGACCTAAATAAAGACGAACAAAACAACACCATTATGCACCGTAGAGCCAGCTTTTGCTTTCAGTAGGTGTAAACTTTCTAATGGAATATCGAAGCGCTGGATCAATGCAGACATAACATTCGCATTATCCTTGTTAATATTACTTTTGAAGGGTAGAATGCAGCTGACACTTTTGAGTGTCGTGAATGCAATGCCGTGGAAGTTTGCAGTGACAAAAAGATTCAAAACTGCCGAGCGCTTAGAACCTTGGTCTTCGTGCCGATGTCGTATTATCCTCTTAGAACCCGATCAACGCAGAGGACAAAGTAGGAACAAAAGACGGGTTCAGTCGCGGTGCGCATATAACAAAAGCAGCAGTTCCTTTACCGCCGGAGTTAACTTCATGTAGCTATACGAAAATTATGCAGATAAAGGCTAAAGGCTTATATATGCCAGTCCAGACGGCCATAATGCCTTTCTAAATCAAATTGCAATTTTTTTTGTTGCGCTCGCAAGACTAAAACTGCTTTTCTCGCTTTGCAGACTCAAAACACCAGTAAGTTTTTTGCTGAAACGTCGCAATATTAGCACGCACAAAACAACGCCTTACCGATGGCAACCAGCTGAGACATGTATGTTTGAGCTTGAACACTTTTTCTGTAGTGTTCTATAAGCACTGCCTGGTATTGAATGTCGCGGCCACAGATGAGATAGTAACGTACATTAGAATTAGAGAGGGAACCGCCACTAAGGTTTCTGAAGTAATCCATCTCAATGCTGTTGAGCAGAACCTGGCTGCATTGAAAAAATCGTGAAAATAAATCATGTGTCATTTCTCAACCTACCTAGCAGGGGAGTAACAACGACGCCATTGTCTCTAAGAGCCAACGTAGCGGCTGGCGAATGGGCCGTTTCAGCCATGAAACACAAAGGCATGGGAGAGGAGGGGGAACGGCGTGGATTGCCGCATTTATGTGACCCGACAGCATCTTGCCGACTCGGGACGGCTTCAGCATGCAGCAGTGACGCTATGACGTCTCCCTTAATTTTTGTATTTTTCCATGTAGAGTACGGTTCCATAAGAGCGCCTGTTCTGAAACAGTCTCTAGTGGATTGAAAAATCGGCACTGCAGTTCTGCATCTGCTCAAAACGAACTACTAAAAATAGTGTTTTTTTAGCTCGATAGCAAAAATGTCCTCACGACGAGTTTTCGAAAATGGCCTCAATTTTATTAGAGACAAATATATTTGCGCCTGAACCGTGATTTTGGTTTGAATAAGTGAAAAGCGCTAAAGCGACTAGATACAGGCTTTCTCTACCCAGAGCGAAGTATGTTTCACGAATACTTCTTAGATCATACCAGAAGCGGAACTCCACTTTAATGCCCGTCTATCTTCTGCGGCAACCTCGCGGATTTCAACAGACGGTGACCCTCTCTATAGGCTGGGCTATCAGCTATCGATGGCGCAGCGTGTGTTTTTTGGGCAGGGCTGAGCAGTTCGTCTGATTGCCGCAAGTGGCGGGACCATCTGCTCTTCTCTCTGCTGCCAACCAAAAAGACGGCGGTATTTAAATGCATGCTCCCCATGAAGGTTTTCGCACCTGATAATGCTGCACTTAAGAACGGTCACAGACTGCCTGCCTCTTTTATTAGCGTACGTACTCATAAAAACAACTTGGCCTTAGGTTTCACGAATCTCGACAAGCACCGAGCAACAGTGAAGTGTCGTAATGTGGACACAGCGCTGCTATTTCGCCCCATGATTAGCTGCACCTATAAGCTTCACAGGAAAGTCCATGCAGTGGAAAGAAAAGTGAAGATTCCTGCGCAGTTGTTGTTGCTTTCCCGTAAAAACGCCTTTCGTGGCCCTTAGAAAGATCGTCACTACCAGCTGTTTCTCTCGTCAAAGGTGATCTCACTCGCTCGGCAAGCATTTACGTCATAATCGCAATCTATCCAATGACACGCGTTTCTGAATTCACTTTAGAGCGCAAAGCTGCTGTATGTCACGTAAACGTAATTCAAACTCACTGACGCAGGGACTCGGAGTACAGAAGCGCAGCAGTGGGCGTGATCATCTGCTTGGTCGCCATGGGTGTTATCGCACTCACCACCTTCATGGTTCTTCAAATGTCACGGAGCGGTAAGGCCGCTGACACGAATCATAGAGCGGATGCGAAAACGAAAGCTAGGCTTTAGAGACGGGAAGACTGCGCATTGTTCAAAACGGCAGGCATTTCGATGTATCTACTAAAGGCAATTACCGAGGTTTCAGAATTTGCAAACGAGGCCAGGATTGCATTTCGTCGGCATTTTTGAACAGCCTTCCGTACAAAAAAAAATTACAGATTATTAAAGTAGTTAGAGTTTCAAAGCAGTTAGAGCATACGTGACATTGCATGTGTTAAGCGTGGCCCGCATGGAGCGTTTTTTTTTTCCCCGCGAAATCGCGTCGCGCGCCCGAAGCCCGCGCCGGCGTCGACGAATTCACTCCCGCGTGCTCAGCAGCCGAGCGGCGTTTTTTGCCGTTCAGTTGTGCGATGCGCGCGCCCCCATGCATACTGAAATCAGACGGATGCGCAGGGAGCGAAGTGAAGCCGCTGGCTCTCGCGCGCAAAATGCACGCGTGCGCGCGTCCTCTATGCGAACGCAGTTAGAGCATACGTGACATTGCATGTGTTAAGCGTGGCCCGCATGGAGCGTTTTTTTTTCCCCGCGAAATCGCGTCGCGCGCCCGAAGCCCGCGCCGGCGTCGACGAATTCACTCCCGCGTGCTCAGCAGCCGAGCGGCGTTTTTTGCCGTTCAGTTGTGCGATGCGCGCGCCCCCATCCATACTGAAATCAGACGGATGCGCAGGGAGCGAAGTGAAGCCGCTGGCTCTCGCGCGCAAAATGCACCCGTGCGCGCGTCCTCTATGCGAACGCGTCTCTCTCGGCCGACGTGCAGCGGCGTGGTTCCGTCCAGAATCACATGACACCCGCTCCGGCTCTCATTGGCCCTCTGTCGCTGCCCTCTCCCGGCGTCGGCGCGGCGTCGGCGTTTTTTTTTCTGTTTCGCCAGAACCCGACGATTTGGCAAAAACGTCCTCTCCGGCGGCAAAAAAAAAAACGCTCCGCTGCCGTCGACGCGGACGAATCGCCCGGAAAAACGCTCCATGCGGGCCACGCTTCAGCCTGATTGGCTCATGGTTTTGCTTTTTAGTGTCGTTGGCACGTCTGGCGACGATATTAGACTTAGGTTAAGGTCTTATCGAGGTTAAGTTTACCTCGTCTGTTCGTGCAGCAGATGGATGATGATGAAGACGGCAATGTGCATCCCACAGCGTGAGTGTGTGTTCCAGTTTAATACGAGACGTGATTGGCTACGGCAGTAGCATAGTGCCCCCGTGCAGTGACCAGCAAAGTTGATCTGTTCTCGTCGTCGCGGGTTCAAATCCCCGTGGCGGAAATATTTAGCTTATTTATTCAAAGTCAACCCCAAGCTCAAAGTTTCAGCAATGAATCGGCTTTTGCAGCTTTGGTATTGAACTAGACCTCCGGCTCTAAAACTCCGCACCACAAGTTAAGGTGCACACATATCGTCATCTGGACGTCGAGTAATGGATGGTGAGGATGTACGGTACGAACAGCAGCCAACTGGTTCCTAGTTGCATCAGTTACGCAACCTATGGTTAGGGCCGCTGCATTGACAACCAAGTAGTTTTTCATCGCTTTGGAGAGTAGCAAACCATGGGTCAGAATCGTGAACCAAGAGATTCCGCTCTTGCATGGGTCTATTGTGAGCCGAAGGCTAGAATTAGAAAGTGGAAGATGAATAATTGGCGGCCATCAAGACGCCCACAAGAGACGGAGGGTTTCTGCGTTTTCGACGCATGAATTTCATGTCCTGTTTCGGCCTACGGCTTCGCAGGGGACACTGGGATTGGAGACTATGAAGGCATTGAGAAAAATGACGAAGGCGGCCGTGGCGGCGAGGGTGAGGGTGCTGACCTGGCATCCGCCAGGAGAAAACGGACCACCTGGCGGAGCAGGATCCCTAGGACTCGCACACCATATCGTAAGTCCAACACAGCCGTCCTTGCAGTTACGTTATACAGAGAACAATCCTTTCATTGTAAGTTTCTAGCTCACTGCGAGAAATGCCGTTAGCATTCTGGAAGCCACCACTGAAACAGTACCAAGGATAGACTTATAATGTACTGTACACATCACCAACCACAAACTATAATTTGGAGCCCAACGTTTCGAAGCCGGCTCGGCTCCTTCAGGGGTGTCTAGGGGCAGTAGCTAGCGTGTTTAAGTATGCATGCATTTTTGAAGGCATCGCTTGTAGAAAAATCGCACTGTTGTGCTCCTGAAAAACATATTCTTCCCATCCTTTTATAATACCTTCCGAAAGACCTCCAATAATGAAATAAAGCATGCAGTAGCCATGCAATGAAAAACCTAAATGACCTAAGTATATCAGATGGCTAGGAGCGTTTGCTTCTAAATGTATACGGATATCTCAACACAACATTTTATTTGCACTCAGTATAGTTAATCAAGGAGCATGAGTGAGCGACGCATCTATTGTGCTTTTAAGCTGTATTCCTCTCGATTCATGGGCACCAAGCTCAACTTTCCTAATGAGGACGCGCAGTTAAAGGTGGCCAGACCATCCACAACACTTGTACCCTCCACGCCAGACTTCAGCCGCGTGACTGCTGCAGAAATGCATCTTAACAGTGGGAATATTTACTCCGAAAACCACCGAGTGTTATGAGGTGCTGCGCGAATATGTCTACAGTAAACGCTTTCTACTCACTACTAAACTAAAAACTAATTATAATGCACTCACACCAACCAGCCCAACCGGTCTGCCCACCAAAACTCGCACTACGGCGTACCTCTGAGGCCACGACCAGCATCCGAGCGAAAAACGCCTTCTCACATAACAAACACAGCAGTTAAACGGAATTTACTTAACATTCAATATTTCCATGGAAAGCTCGACGGTTAACAAGATTGCGCGATATGGCAAGCGGCGCAAAAATGAAATGTGTTTGCCAATATATTCTGGACTTGTTAATGTTCATCTTAATGTAGAGGAGACAAACTTTAATGACGGTTCAACAGCGCAGACAAACAGGACAGACTAAAAAAAGGGACACAGAGAACGGCGCTGTTCTGTGTGCCCCTTCAAATCAAATCAAATCAAATCAAAGCCTTTTTTATTCAGCATTTTTTCAACAATGAACCAGGGAAAAAAGTGCTGGCACAGGAAAAAAATCTACTATCATAGTAGCTTGCCGGAGTTCCTGCCCGTCGTGGCATGGGTAGCAGACAACAGGCACTTATATACGAAACATGATAAAACTTACGATGACACAAATCATACACGCGCTCAAACACAACATCGCATAAGTAATTTACAGATCAGAGGCATAAGTAATTTACAGATCAGAGGCACCAGATTAACAATACAAATTCGAGATCACTGCGGTAACCCGCATTGAAGTAATGCGAAAGCGTTGCCGCCTGCTCGGCACTCGTCGCCTATATTTGCTCCTCTTTGCTTCTGTTGCCCCTATCTGCCTGAGAATTTGTGCAATTCGTCTAATTCCGAGCACGCTTCGTTCCAAACTTTCAAATTTTGCGCCGCGCGTTTGCTCCGTATACACTTCCGGTCACGTGGCACTACTCTTCTAGTGTTTCAAATTTGGCGCCACATTTGCCCTGGCCACAGCCACTTACTGCACATTTTTGGCTGTAATTAATTAAATATTCATCCGATCGTCACCAAATTTTTTTGCGCCACATCCTCCTTCGATTATAACCACTTTTTAGGCGTTCTCTATTTCTAGTTCCCCTCAATGGCTGCGTACACGTTTTGATGACACGAAACCGCCGACATAGCCTAGTAAAGCTCTCGCTTTAAAAGAGCAAACATAAAAAGCACAGAACATTGAAATGGGCATTTTGTGATAAGTGCAGTGTTTGTTATCCACTTCGGAATCATAAAAAAATGGCAGAGTTAAATGCTTTGTAATATGAGGTACTGTGCCCTGTTTGTTCGCGCTGTTCAACCATCGTGAATTGCTACCATCTCGCCCAATCTGGAGTTCTTCTTAAAGAGCTTTAATTCCCAAGTGCGCACAGTGTCCTCTTTTGCGTTACTTCTACCCGAATAGCTCACCTAAGTGGAACCTTAAATTGGCAGTCTGGCTGTGCCCCATGCACTCGTCCACTAACGCGGGCTGTTTCTTTCTTGCTCTCAGGTTACACGTTACCAACACTACTTACGTGGTCCTATAGTCCCCGCTACACTCGGCGAACCAGGACCACCACCACCACAACGACTACACGAGAACCGACGACCAGGTTTCCTTTGACAGGCCCCCAACTTGCCGCGTATTATCTCAACATGTCCCTAAACTGGAGCTACAACCCATGCGACGATTTCTACAGCTTCGTATGCAACAGATTCGGAGGAGCCAAACACGCCTTTGATAAGGTGAGCATACTCCTTCTATCCTGTGCTAAAAAAAAACGAATACCGGAGCTCATGTCAGGTCTGTCTGTCGTGCCCAAAGTTAAGCTAACCCCTTTTAGCTCAGAGGCTGAAGTCTAGACCCTCTCTATATAGCTTGATAATCAGAGAGAAATCAATCATCAGTCTTTATAGCGCACTACCTGCGAACCCTCACAAAAATTTATTTAGGCCGTCTATAGACTGTCCATCGACTTCTGTCTATAAAGTCTGTAGACTGTCTGTAGACATTTAAAAGGCAAAGGCGGGCTAGTTGGCGGTTAACAGGGAAGTGCATATTGCAACCGCGCGAAACGACGAGGGACGAAGAGAAGAAACCGCGTTGTGTCCTGTGCATTCTTCTCTTCGTCCCTCGCCGTTTTGCGCGGTTGCATTATGCACTCCCCTTTCTATAGACAAACCCTAGAGAACAGTCTATAGACAATCTATAGATTTATGGCCATACACTTTTAGTGGACTTGTTCATTGTCAGTCTATAGTCTATGAATAGACAAATATAAATATCTCTAGAAAGATGAAAGTCTATAATAATAATAATAATAATAATAATAATAATAATAATAATAATAATAATAATAATAATAATAATAATAATAATAATAATAATAATAATAATAATAATAATAATAATGATAATGATAATGATAATGATAATAATAATAATAATAATAATAATAATAATAATAATAATAATAATAATAATAATAATAATAATTTTGAAGGGAATACAAAGCACCTTCGTTTTCTTATCTTTTACCTTTCGTCAAGCAGGTGACATCAGTTCTGCCTAAAGGTATCATCTCCTCCAGTTACGTATATATAATAAAAAAGTAAATTCAATGAAATATTTGAGTGTACCAAAAATTAACACTATTAACAAATGTTTAACTACTTCGAAATAAAAACAGTCTACCGACTGACGGAACCTCCCTCGCTAAGGAGGATCGCGAGCTCAGGTTTTCCCGATGAGCAACACACCGGAAGCTGTAGCCGCCGAAACACCGGTTCATGCCCGGTCGAACAAAGGCGGCAACGAAGAAAATTAAGACAGCAAAATCAACAGAGCGGCGCAGCTAAGAGGGCAGCCCTTAACTAAATAATAATAATAATAATAATTGGTTTTTGAGGGAAAGGAAATGGCCCAGTATCTGTCTCATATATCGTTTGACACCTGAACCGCGCCGTAAGGGAAGGAATAAAGGAGGGAGTGAAAGAAGAAAGGAAGAAGAGGTGCCGTAGTGGAGGGCTCCGGAATAATTTCGACCACCTGGGGATCTTTAACGTGCACTGACATCGCACAGAACACGGGCGCCTTAGCGTTTTGCCTCCATAAAAACGCAGCCGCCGCGGTCGGGTTCGAACCCGGGGACTCCGGATCAGTAGTCGAGCGCCCTAACCACTGCTTCCAGTAGAGCAATCTGGTGCGAATAGTCAAACGCCTCAAGTAATTACGCGAAGAATAGTTAGGACGCGGGGTATTCAGGGGCGCTCAGAAGAACGCAGCAGTGTGCTATATTCACCTCACCGCTGTGCCATTGGACAGTGAGAGGTTACAGCGGCTCCCACAACACGACAAAACATCAATACGCGCAAACGAGCAATGCACGGCAAGCCCTAACTCAAAACAAAACGCGGCTCTCATCTCAACGTGCTCCCGCCGATGGGGTGGTGGGAGCCACAGCCACTCACACCAGTTACACTGTGTATACACCGCCGAAGGACGGCCACTAGTCAGCCTGGAAGGCCGCCGCTTCTCTGTAACGGTCCTGGAACAACTATGCGGCTTGGCCGGATCGCCGCAACCACGATGTGCACGGCAAGCGCTCCGGCGCTGAACACCCAGAGCGCGCCGTTCGCTCTGTCATTATCAAGACGCCGCCATGATGCCGCGCATGCTCACTAGCTCTTGATGAAGAACTTGTTAGACATGCGCAGTGGTATTGCATCCGGGTCAACTCAGTCGCACCCAAACGAGGCTGATGACGTATGCTCGTCCCGCGCAACCTTAAGTGCCGAACCAGCGCCTCCTCTAATTTTAAAATGCCAGCCGCATCACCCGCTTCGCAATGGGAGCCGCGTTCACGTCTTCAGTTAGCTGCCGTGACGCGGCGCAACCCAGATGATAGGAATGCTTGCGTCATGCTTACGCACGGGGCGCGGTGCCGGCGCTCCTGCGATGATCGCTCTGTCCCACTCCTACACCAAGCCTCTGTCAGTATCTTGCATGATTCCTACTTCCTACCCCTTATTGTGCAGTTCTCGCTTCATCCGCGGCACGGCGATTTTTCCAACAATTGGCTGGAGCGGCAGCTTTGCGCCGCGTTTCCAGACGTGGGCTGGGGCGTTCGCTGCACTTGAGGATGGCGGCTAGCATACTTGAGGCGCTTCTTGAGGTTTCTGCGCCGCTTATTGCGGTTCTTTGCCACACGAATAGAGTGTTGTAAGTTGTTACGTTCTTTCGTTCCGTCGCACCATTATTAACGAAAATTGTTCTGCGCGGGTAAAAGGTGTGGTCCGCGGCACTGACGAGTTGTACTCGCAGCAGGAGTAAAATGGCACTAGTTAATTATGGTCAGTACGGCTGCTGCTTTCGGCTGGAACTTCGCTGCACAGACTGTAGAAAAGAAGGGTACGTTTACGTACATTTATTTACATATATTTACAACTAATTACAGCAATACTCTACGCAATACTCTGCATGTAACTTATGCTATATACACTCCTACTCTTTCCATATACAGTCATTTACATTTGCAGAATTTTTGTCTACTTGCTCTTATTTAGAGGTATTTGAAATTAACATAATAATAATAATAATATTAATATTAATAATAATAATAATAATAATAATAATAATAATAATTGGTTTTTTGGGGAAAGGAAATGGCGCAGTATCTGTCTCATATATCGTTGGACACCTGAACCGCGCCGTAAGGCAAGGGATAAGAGAGGGAGTGAAAGAAGAAAGGAAGAATTAGGTACCGTAGTGGAGGGCTCCGGAATAATTTCGACCACCTGGGGATCTTTAACGTGCACTGACATCGCACAGCACACGGGCGCCTTAGCGTTTTTCCTCCATAAAAACGCAGCCGCCGCGGTCGGGTTCGAACCCGGGAACTCCGGATCAGTAGTCGAGCGCCCTAACCACTGAGCCACCGCGGCGGGTGAAATTAACATTGAAAAATTGGTGTTTGAGGAAAGGAAATGACACGGTAACTGTCTAAATCATCATGGTGGACACCCGAGCCTGCTGAAACATACGCCCACAGATGACAACAAGACAGCAACAAGTGGTAACAAGTGTTATGATTTAGTCCGTTCAAAGTTCACACGGCCTTTTCGGCATAACTGTAAGCCGCTACCCGAATTGTTTTATTCGTCACGCTGGACCCCTGAATGAGATACCTCCAAACAGGTCTCGCCTCGGGTGTGCAAGCAGTTTGGTTTGTAGGATTACAGTCCCAAAGCGACTCAGGCACTCAGGCCATGAGGGACGCGGGTGTGTATGCAGTGTTCTTGAAGTTACGGCGCTTGTTCAGCTAAAGGAAATGAAGAAAATTGCTCCTCTTGTGTCAATTCTAAGCTTTTCAGTCCATTGACGAGAATAGAATGCAAGCCATTATTTCTCTTCATTCATTACAACCAGTTCAGAATCATGATAACTGTGAATATATTTGTACATTTTGCGCTCTCCCGAGACAAACAATATTCTTAACATATATCTTCGTCTGGACTGGTGATTGGCGTCCAAAAAATGCTGCAGTAGACAAATGACACGTGAAAACGCACCCCCCCCCCCCAAACTTCTACAGCGTGGAGGCTACTTATTGCCTGCACCTGGCTTGCATCCAAGGAACCATCGCGCTTAAAAGAAGATTATAGTTTGAGGTGATGGAATAAAGAAATACCATGACACACTCTCACATATCATACTGCACTTTTCCTGGCAGGTGCAGTATCGTATATCGAGAGAGAACCAAGACGTGCTCCTCAAGACTCGTGTCCCTCCCAGTGGCCAGAACGCCGCGCAGAAGGGTGCCGCCATGTTCAAAGGCTGCGTCCGCATCGGCTCCAATGCCAGCATTTCCCAGGTATGAACCTTGAGCGGAGAAGTCAATCACCCAACTCAGAGTGGACTTAAAGTTATGACAAAATAGAAGTCTTCTTGTCATATAATACTCTGATGCTGGAGAACACAACCTACGATTGCCGTGACGGCCTCAGCGCAGTGCCAATCCCTCATGCGGTGGTACACGCTAAACACTAGTAAGGCTGTGGGAGTAAAAAAGAGAGTAAGCTGTCCTGTAGCGCACACAATTTTATAAAATGGTGTGCGCTAGGGGACATCTTAGTCTATTATTGCTCCTCTCTATTTAGAGTACCTATTAGCTGCATTGTTCAGTGCCTAGGTGGAATTGTGAGACCTGTGCAAACATCCAGAGGAAGGCCAAATTTAGCCACACTGTATTCATTGAGAAAGGGCTGCGCCGATGGGGTGCAAGAAAGAATATTGCATGCATGCGTATTGTGACTGGGAAACCACTGGTCCCTTACAAAAATGAGCTTTGAGTCAGCGATTATATTCTGTTTAGGCTTTGTTGATTCAGATCTTTTCAAACTAAATTCAACAGTCACTGAATTTACTTTAAAAAACATTTAAGGGTGTTTTGTAGTGAGTTTCACAACGAAACGCTTGTTAAGGACATGTTTTTGAGATTGAGTTGTAAAGGAAGTGTGTAGTTAAACCAGGTTCAACTCAGGAAAATTAGGCCTACTTTAGATATGCCTAATGTAGCCACAACCTTGTCATGCATTCTGTTGTAGGTTATATCGATTAGTACGTGAGTTCAAGCAAAGGCGGCTCTTGCTGTTTCCTCTTACTGTGTTCTTGATGGAATCAAGCTATTGAACTATCCAAACATGGCCCGAGAACCTGAATAATTGTACGGCAGAGAGAATAAATAAGCAGCCACAACAATAAATGTCATAACTTTGCTTATTGGCAGCTCATCATCAGCGCCCACTGGAACAACCTTGTAGAGATGCATTTAAAAATGTAGCGGATGCAAAGAAGCATCAATGGTATTCCACAACTACAGAGCGACGAACAGGGCAGAGAAGAAAAGAACACGCAGGGACACAACACAATAATGACGCCCACGAGCCCAACTTACATCGCGAGCTTCAGTAAATTTTCGGTAGTTGTTTATCTCACAGTCTCATGTCCAAACTATTCTATCATTTGCCATGCCAGGGTTTATGTATGTACCAGATGTTTCAGGGAAGGATTTAAGAAATTTCAAAAATGGGATTTTTCGGTAAAATTATGGTTTTTACGGCATACTATTACCAGTTTTGGGGAACATCGGAAAGCCGGTGAATTGTCTTTAGTAGTAAGCTGGCTAACTAATTTTTAATAACTAACTTTCTAACTTTTAGAGTTAGGTGCCTAGTTGCAATTAGAGATTAGTAGCCGGTCGTTAGTAATAGCCTTATCAGTTTTTTAAAACTTTGCGGACAAGACTACCTTTGCCGCCGTGGCTCAACAAAATTTGTCTACATCGAGCCAAAATGCATGCGCTTTCGAAAACATGCAGGCAAAGCAACCTTTAAGGTGCATGTAACTAGTCAAAAAGCTCATTTTTGTCGAGCCACAGCGCCGAGGGTAATTGTGTTCTTTTTTAAATTCTAGAAACTTGTATCGCTGTTAATTACGACCTGCTACAAATCTCTAATTTCAAGTAGGCACCTGACTCTAATAGTTAAAAAGTTGCCTATTCAAAAACAGTTAACCAGCTGACTACTTAAAAAGTTTCACCGATTTTCTTGTGTCAGCCATCACTGGTAATACTGTGCCGCAAAAGCCATATTTTTACCTCAATAAGCCGATTTTCTGAAAGTATTGCCTGAAGCACCTGGTATACATCGACGACTCGGTGTTTGCATCGCCACATTACCGCAGGGTTGCAGATCTAGACCGTCAACACTGGTGGCCTACACTCGCTGAAGCTGAAGCAAACATACACCGCATGAATTCTTTTTACTTTAAATGCGTGAGCATTAGAATGGTCTGTGCAAGCGAAAAGGGTGACTGCCATCATGCATGACGCAATGCTAACCTTGTAACGTCATCAAAGACTGCGCACCCAAACAGAGGGCGACCTGTCCCCCGGATTGTGAGGAAACTGCTCACCATGGCAGGTGGCAGTTAAAAGAAAAATTTCTTATTATTGTTTTTTTTTCAAGCGATGTTTATTGCCTTGGGGCATAAAGGTTATGAAATGAGAGATGAGTAAGATGCTTAAATAAATGAAAAAAGGTGGGCTGGTCTAATTAAATCAAGTTGTGAACGATGATATGAACCCTGTGTCCAGGCAATATGGGAATCCCGTTTTGGTTGTTTCGGTGCAGCTACGTAAGCATTACCAGCGGCCTTGTGTGCGTCCCAGTGGGTGTTACTTAATGATAGTCTAGCGGTACAATATCGACGCTTTTTTTTTTCTTTGAGATCGGCGCCTTATATATGCGATGTACCACGGGGCTTGAGGATTAAAATATATTTCTGAGGTGGTCCATGAACATCGGGCGCTAACACAGGCCAGTTAGTTTCAACAAAGCGACCCTCAAAGTTTAGGAAGTTTACTGTTTATTCGTTCTTAGTGGCATCGAAGTTGGCTGCATTGTATTCAACTATTTTGTTTGTTTCCTCTTCTCACACTTAGGACACACGTTGTTAATGTTTTAAGTAAACAAAGCGAGATCACTTATGTTATTTAAATATACGATTGCAGAAGCAATGGGTTGGGATCAAATCCTAATTCTGAGTGGCGTTATCAGACATTCTGGTAGATTTGTTGAATAAGCGCGTAATTGAGAAAACGGAGCATACATCAAAGAAATCACTGGCTTCAGCTGAGAATGGGGACAGGCAAGGAGGTTGGATATCTCAACTAATACTTGGAAAGCTGAAAAACCTAGTAAAAACAAAGCGGTTGGAACCATGGATTACGTTATTTTCGTCATGTCCTTAATGAACGATTATGGAGACGGAGGCGGGCTGTAGCATACGCCAAAGTATTTTTATTATCGTCGAGATTGCCCAATTTCCAGAACACTTTAGTGTGGACGCATGACGACTCAATGTTTTCCGAGATAGCGAGGAGAACATCTCCACATCGGTTAGTTCGGTCATCGCGACATACTGCGAAACAGTCTGCGAAAGATTTGATTATCAAGAATTTGCGGTGACGGCAAAGTTTCTGTAGGTTCGATGATGATGTAGGACGCAGCACGTGGCGATGCATCGGCACATTGGTTCCCGCGTTCAGTTACCATCTCGACTGCATGGATGCTATCGTTGGATGCTTTGTATACATGACAGATTCTCTGCTTAAAAATAGCTTTTTGCACCGGAAGGGAAATTTGGGTGATCCTGGGTGTATGATTCGAAATTCGCATACTTTTCTTCGTGAAACTAGAGTAGAAGGCGAGAAATCTTCGCTTATAGAAGTTTTACGTTCTTTGAAACCATTGCGATTTAATTGAATGTTATTTTATCTTGTAGTAGTTAAACTAGGCAACGAAGGGTCTGCATGTATTACCTGAAAAGGTCCCTAGTCGGAGAACGCCTTGATATGAGTCGTTTGGTAGCGAGTCAAAAAAGTTCTTAAGTACGTTCATCAATGTGCTTTCTATTTGTCGCCAAATTTCAGAAGACTCAGTCAACCCATGAAAGATCAAATTATCGCGGAAAATACCCCCCGTTTTGATCTAGCCACTCTTGAAAGTAGTTTTTTTTGTGAATGAAAACTTACATTAGACTCTTGCATAGTTGTAAGCTCATGACTGAATCTGTCAAGAACTTTTTTTATTTTTCCTCCGATTCGTCCAAACGTTTCTGGGAGTTAAGCGCTTTTCTTTCGATGCTTCTCAACACTGTTTACTTTGTTAGGATGTCCGCGGCTAGCTCAGTTGGCATTTTTGAACATTGCAATGAACGGTTGCGTACACCTTTCAGAAGTTGAAAATTTAAGGGTATCACTTCTGCAGGATTTTCAGGGCGCGATCTCATTTCTAATAGCGATTCGGATCGAGTACTACAGGGCCGCGGTTAGTTTCTGCATTGCTGTAGCACAACAGCATGAAAGCCATGTAAAAGCAACGACAAACGGTATCACACAACACCGCTTGGCACGAAAACAGAAGCAAGCAGATGTCATCGCTGTTTTTAGAGTGCAATAAAGCTGTACACACCTTCACCGGAGCAAAGTGCAGTTCAGTAGACATGCTTCTAGCAGTGTTCCCATGCCAACAAGCCCAGGGTGGCGAGACAAAAGCTTAAATCCTTGGCAGTCGATGACGCAGTCGTCGATGGGGTAGGATAGCCGAAGCCGAGCAATTGCACCGGATGCGCAGAGATAGATAGAAGACGCGTTGACGGAGCTGCTGACTGGCAGTGCCGTCACTGCCCATCGGCGCTGATGGGCACGCCACAGATCGCCGTTCCGGTATCAGCCAGGTCAGGAAAAGCGCCGGCGCAACCTGCATCGGAGCAAAGCGCAGTTCAGAAGATATGCTTCTTGCTGGTTTGGTTTGGTTTACGGGGATTTAACGTCCCAAAGCGACTCACGCTATGAGAGACGCCGTAGTGAGGGGCTCCGGAAATTTCGACCACCTGGAGTTCTTTAACGGGCACTGACATCGCAAAGTACACGGGCCTCTAGAATTTCGCCTCCACCGAAATTCGACTGCCGCGGCCGGGATCGAACCCGCGTCTTTCGGGCCAGCAGCCGAACGCCATCACCACTGAGCCACCATGGTGGCTTACGCATGCTTCTTGCAGCGTTCCCGTGCGCAGTCAAAGGAATAGTCACTGTGCAGACTGCTCTTTTGCACTTGTGCACAAGAGATTTCTTCGAAGACATGGGTCTTCAATACTGTACGAACCACGCGCCTTGCGTGCACTACCCACATTATACGATGGACCTTCGCAAGCACAAGACAACTATTGCTGCCAATTTTTTGTTCCTTTGATTTTTTATATGTGGATCAAAAACAAAACTAGATAATTGTCAACTGCCTACATCGTCAGGGCGATAAAGATCTAACTGAGAATGTTAAAAACAACCAAGATTCTGCCAAGGACGGCAACAGATTGCGCTTCTTCCAGCCGCCATTAAAGTTCGCTTAAAGCTTTCGGTCAATGTCGTAAAAAACGCCGCTATGATTCAGCATCTTTCGCAAGGACAAACTTTCCTTTGTCAGAATGCGCAGGCACTCCACTTGTCCTCGTGTTCGCTCTTATGCTGATCAATACACGACAAGTTGGATTAGCAAAATACATTCTTCTGGTCTCAAGACTGCTTGTTTACGCGTTCTTTTCAAGCGAAAAGCTTCACTACGCTAGGTAAAGCAGTCTTCGGGTAGGCAGCACAACGAGCTTGAACGACCTTCAGCCCAACCAAGGAGAGCCGTGTATGGCCTTACATGGTATATGGTACAGCTATGGTGTAAGAAGCCTTGACGCCTAACCTTAACCCATTACCTTTGTTAACATTACACCTTTCACCTCTGACCTTTGGCCTTTGGCATCGGGTGACCATTGGGTTGACCTTTGACCTTTTCACTTAAGGGCATCTGTTGGGTTGATGTGAAGCCAAGTGACGAGTAGCCATCCATGTGTGCAGAAGCTTTTCGCTGAATACCAGGGTTAGCCAAGTTAAGCCGCTGACAATTTTTCTGCCTGTTGTGCAGGTGGAAACCATCAAGGGCCTGTTCCGCCGCCTCGGCTTGGACGTGTCGAACATGCCTTCCGATCCGAACTTCGACATCGTGGACCCGATGGTCCAGCTGTCCTTCGTATATGGGATGCCAGCCCTCGTGGAGTTCAAGACATTCACGCTGCCTCATTATCCACTCTACGTCCTGGTGCGCACGCCTCTGATCTGTTTTGAAAGCTCCGTCACCCTCACGTCCCACGTACCAAAATCCGGCCCTCTCATCTGTCCTGAACTCCGAAATTCGCTGATTCTAACGGTACACTAGGCATTCAGGTGAAGTCTCCTACTTTTGCCAAACCGGGGACCTATGTGACGAAGGCAGGTGACGTAGCGGAAGACCGCAGTGGCCGTATGGTTGATTTCGCGTCATAAGTGGCACATTGATCGTCAGGTGCGCTGTAGTACGTGAGGCTTAACGTCCTAATGCTACCCGCGTGCCCTGGAGGGCTCCGCAGTGGCGGGCTTTAGACCAGTTATGACCACCCAGAGTACACTAACGTGCGCTGGAATCACACAACGAAAAGGCATTTACGTATTTCACTCGCACCGAAAAGTGGCCGCTAGGGGTCGGGATTCGTTCCCGCGACATTGAGCTGAGCGGGTGAACACCAAAGCGGCTGAATTGCCGTGGTGGACGCCTTCATGTTCTGGACGCCAGAAATTGTCAGTGGATATTTTGTAGGGACCATATGTTAAGATTCGATCGAATTTTATGCTGCTCATTGCCAAAATAAGTGTACTCGACCACAGAAAGCAGACTTCCCAGAGCATACGCTCACTCCTAATTTATGTCCTATGTGGAAAAAATGTCTATATGCGCTGTTGCACGAGACTACAAATAAAAATTACGGCACCGGCTGCATCAATATGAAATGAGGAAAGCCCAAGATTTAAAAGTCATTACAAAAACATTCCGCCGCACTAGTTTAGTTTAGGTACTGACGTTCCCCAGCTCCGCAGAAAGTCGCCGATTCAGTCCTGGTCGCGGCGTTTGCATCTTGATCGAGACTCTGTGCAAAAACTGGTATTTATTGAGGTTTCGGTTGTTTAATCCTTATTTTTTCGTACAATCTGTCTCGTTCAGGCTGCAGCATTCGTCTGACGTGTAAGAAAGAACAAACGCATTTCTCTCGCAAAAAAAAATTCTTTATGAGGCAACACTCTCAAAGGCTGAGGTGAGCTTATCTCTTCGCAGTGTGCGAAATGTTATGTATTAGTTAACTGGGTGGTAATATATACATTTTTTTTTATTTCCTGAGGGGTCGCTTTTCAACATTCTGCAGGAAATGCACAAATTCAAGTAATTTTATTGTCATTTTTCAATTACCCCCTTATTATAATTCATTATAATATCCAATACGTGTAGAACACTGCATGATAGTGGGGCAGATCATTACTAGGACCAGAATTTTGCCCCATTATTTACACCACATTTCCCTTACTTTCTCCTTCTGCAGTTTGTTTTTCATTGTAACGCCCAGAATTTCTGATTATATCCTTATCGATGGAAATGCATCATACAAAAAAAAACACAGGGACGAGCCTTCGATATGTCTATATCGTACTCCACGTGTTATTACTGTCGACGAGGTCTTCGGCCGGCACTCACGTAAAGGTGGTTGCGGAAGTGTGGCGTCGTATTCGTGTGGGAACACGGGGGTACCCAAACACAGGGAGTTCGTTTAATCGAACTCTCTGAATTCTAACATCTTGTTTATTAAAACTGATGCTTTGATCCCGTTAAAATCAACGATAACAGATAGGCTCCCCACATTTACAACTCGGCATAGCTCTAACGCAAAAAGTGTTCGCAAAATGTGGAAGCAAGAGTGGTAGGAAGTATATAAAGTCAGTTATTAAACGATATCTAATTAGAGTCAATAAAATTACTCAGTAATCAATGACACTACATAACAAACATAATAACACTAATTAGTGACACCGATCAATGATACTGATTACTAATTATCAATATGTTTATACTAGTTATTGATGCTAATTAAGAAATTAATGGGCATAATTCGACTAGGAGCCACCAACGTTGCGGCAAACACTAATGCTTTTGCATTTCTCTAATGCAGTCTCTGCAGTGCTCTTTAATTATTTGGTTTGTGCATCCGCCTCGCATGCGGGAGGTGCGGAGTTCGATCCCAAGTGCCACCGGGCACTCGCCGGTGATAAAATGGGTACACGCTTTACCCAGGCCTGGTGCTCGGCTTCTCAGGGGTGAAATCCTCAGAAAATAGATCTTTGGCTCCACGTTATGCAACAGAAAAAATGGCCACAATGGGCTTGATTGAGCGCACAAAACGGATTTCGGTCCCTCCCGGAAAGGTTGTCCATCCAGCGGGAGGGCTGAAGTTGACCAAAATACCCTTTTCCAAGCATTTCGCCCCCGAAGAGCCCAGCTCAAAGATAGCAGAAATATTGTGTCCATTAGAAAAACGGAGAGTACGCGGCGGCACTGGTGATCGCACCCAGCACCCCCCCCCCCCCCCCTCCCTCCCCACGAGGGCGAGGCGGATGCTCTATTCGGGCCTTGAGATTGCAAAATATTGATATAAAATAGATTTCTAGAAAGGTTTTCGCACAAATACACTTCTACCTTGAGATTGCAAAATATTGATATAAAATAAATTTCTAGAAAGGTTTTCGCACAAATACACTTCTAAGTTCTAACTATATCTGCGCAAAATGTTATCGCTCAAAATGAGCCCGAGGGGCGAAACGATTGAATGATTTGAGAGCTGTACCACCAAAACAAAAATAAGCAGACGGTTCAGGACGGAGTATCATGCAGTGGCATTAGTTACGGTTGGCACTTAAGGTCTCTACGTGTTAAAGGCATTTGAAAGGCATATTTGAGCTCTACATAAATACGCACCCTATCGTCATAATTATGGTTAGGATCGTGCTGTATATACAAAAATAGTTTTAAGACCAGCATCCCCCTTTATGCGTTAGCATTTCTACCCTCGTCTACGCAAAATCTTTGTCAGGTGTTCTGCGGCACCACCTCCACACTCTACGATCCCCCCATCCACAACCAGAAACCCACTTTCATCCCCCAGAAGGTTCCCTCACCACCAAACACCCAACCCCAACCTCCAGAAGGGGTCCACCTTCCAATGATCCCTTGCACCCCACAGAAGTCTTACCCTCAGCCCTAACCCCCCCCATACAGCCTCCAGAACGCTCTACCCACCACTTATTCACGCACATCCATCATGCAGATGCCTGCACCCTAGAAAAGCCCTCGCGGCACTGGAACGAAAAAGCGACTGTGAAATATACAATTAAAAACGCGACCAGAAGGAGACCATTGTAGAAGCGAAATGTAGAAACAATACCACTAACCCAGGTTTGTTGCATCACATCGTGTGATCACCTGAGCATTTTTTTTTGAGTAGTTATAAATTATTGTGTACCCTTTGAGCGTGTCGCACTGCAGGGTTACTGTTGGAATATAAACAAAAAAAAACATAAATCTACACTTTTCTCCTTCCGCACTCTCTCAGCTGAAGTACCACAGGGAAGACGAGAACTGGATAATAAACCATTACGTCTTCGCCGAGAACGACGAGAGCCATGCGGGCTTCTACGGCAGCATTATCCGACTGTACGACCCGAGCCTCGACACGAGAGCGCTCGGCCGACGCATCGTGCAAAGCGAGCACCTCGGTGCGTACACCTCCGCAATGCACCGCGCTTTCATGTGGGAAACGTCGGTTCCGTTTGATCACGAAAGAAGATCTGTAGCCTACCTCGTCTTCGCTAGTTACTGTAAGCCTGAAACCCATTTCAGGAAAGGCGTATCGCACTCCAGGTCGCCTCTTAAGGCATAAGGCTTAAGACGTAAGCAGCGTTGCGCTCTGGACCGCCTCGATCCTCGCCCTTTCGAAGAGGACAAAATCCTCGGTCCGTGGCCACAGCAGTCGACTGCCATCAAGGCTTGCAAGGCACTGTTTTGCTTTTTTTTTTACGAACGACTGCCTTGATTGACAGATTGTGACAGTGTTTCCCGTTTCTTCTCTCCTCCCTTTTTAATCCCCTCATTCGCTCACCCATTGCAGGGTAGCCAACCGGAAGCCTTTCTGGTTAGCATCCCTGCCTTTCCCCCTCTCTTTATCTATCTATACGCATACAGCTGCTTTTATACGTCGACCCGCCCTTACAAAAATTTCATTAGACACTCTATAGACTGTCAATAGATTTCCAGACAAATCCAAGAATAGTATATACGCAATACAAATCCTATAGACAGTCTATAGACCATATATAGATTGTTTATAGACAGTATTTAGACAGTCTATAGACAACCTGTAGATTTATGGCCATACATTTTTAATAGACTTTTGTCTGTAGACACTCTACAAACTATGAGAACACAAAAAGAAATATCTATAGGGAGGCAATGGAGTATAGAACAAGTCTATAGACTGTCTATAGACCATTTTTATAAGGGCGGGCACTGCACGTGGCCCGTCCAGCTGCTCTCAAAGCTTGAAAAACAGAACTCGGCAGTTCTTCTTCACCTGAACAATGCGCAGTTTGCTCTGGCATGAATGATGAAAGAATAGGACGGATAAAGCAGCAGCGCGAGATTACCAGTTGGAACACACAGTGGGACAGGCGATTACCGAGTCGTCAAACGAACTGTTTTTCAAAGAACGCCGCTAAACTAAACATTTTTTTTTTTGCTGGATACGATTCGGACGAAGACGTTAGAGAGTAAACGGAGTGACCGTAGAAATGGTACCGCACCTCCACACCAAGTGTTCACCCATTCCCGTACTCTCCTGAACGATGGGAGTACTTTGCGACCAGTCGGGGGGAAAGCTCAATGACAACCCGGTACTCACATACACATCAAGTCTCTAAATTCGTTTCTACCCACTCAATATTTCCGTTCAGAATACCAAGAGTGTCCCTTGGTGCTTGCAGGGCTCATCGCGGCTGTTGTGGTGTAAAAAATTTCGTTATGCAGGAAACTATTTTGCGAAAATACACAGCATTCTCATGCCTGAGCTGTCGCTAAAGAAAAACAGCCCGTCGAACTTGGTTTAATTTGCCTTTAAATATTGGCTGACCTAAAAAATAATCATAGCAACTTAATATAAGCAATTACCCACCCTGTTCCAATGGTGCCGAAGCTTTTTAAGGAATAAAAGATGCGACCGATGTCCAAGTTCTTAAACTTAGATGGCACATGCAAATAGGACCAGTGAAATGCGGCGAGGTCGAGCAAAAATATGCAATTACTAGTCTATTGACATCCTCAACGATTAACTGGGTCGTGTTAGAGTTGTACCTTACCGAGCTAAAACCGGCGTTATACTGTGGCCTCTCGGTTTCTTCGGAACTCTGCAAAAACTTTGCAGAAGCGCTTTTTTTATTTTACTTCTCTCTTCTCAACAACTGTGTAATACAGCTGCTTGTACTAAAATCCTGTAGATGAATATTTATAGCTTGTAGTCGATATTAAACAGTTTACGATTACACAGTGGTGCTGTCTCTGATGGCATTCGTAGTAAGTTCATGCAATGCATGCTTTGTATTCTTGCAGTGCGGCTGTATGTGGAAAAAGAGAAGCAAACCGCCTTGACCATTTTAACGAATGTGAGCAATCTGGCCCTTTTCACCGAGAATTCTGTTCCAAGAGGTACGTCGTGCTTTGCTTGCGTGCGCCTCTTTGCTCAAGTGATGAAAGGCATCGCCACTGTGGTCTACGTTCCTTACCTGGCACCTGGAAAAAATATGAAAATGAAACTTATTTTTTGAGGAAATGAAATGACGCGCTAACTGTCTCACATATTTCGGTGGACACCCGAACCGCGCCGTAAGGCGAGGGATAAAGGAAGGAGTAAAAAAAAGGAAGAAAGAGGTGCCGTAGTAGAGGTCTCCGCAATAATTTCGACCACCTGGGGATCTTTAACGTACACTGATATCGCACAGCACAAGGGCGCCTTTTTGGGTTTCGCGTGCTCCATCGAAACGCTGCCGCCGAGGTCGGGTTTGAAACCGGGTACTCCTCCGGCTTAGTAGACGAGCACATTAACCACTGAGCTACCGCGGCTAGTAGAAAAAAAAAGGTCCCCCGGATAAGCACTTACGGCGGAAAATTGAATGCCGCATAGAAGCAATCTGCCCCTGCACCTATTGCTGCAAGTTGTGCATGCCTCACAAGCAATGCAATCATAACATCTTCAACGGTATACAAGAGGTGACGATAGCGCACCATTCGCGTTGCTAAGGGAAGATGATTACTCAAGACTCAGTCTTCACCTCTTCGCTGTGCGGTGCGCTTTGCCGTTGCTGTTGCACTGCTGGTCGTTGAATCATAATAGCGGCTCACGTCACTCGTGACTGCAGCGCCACCGGCTACTGCATGTCATGTACGCACGACTATGCTTCCCATATGCGTCCTCTCGCACCATTGCATAACTCAGTATTAGCCACGACACGGTGCACTGGGTGAATCGTCTATTGTCTTGCTATCGGACTTTATTTCCTTTCCACTGGTTGCTCAATTTTCTTGATTTTTAGGAGTTAATTTTGTCAGGCCTCGGCTTTTATGATACGAAAAAGAAACGTCCCCCAAACGTGTCCAACAATTTCAGACAAAGATTTTGAAAATTAGAAAATTTTAAGATACTTTTACGGTAATATTGAAGGTAATGGTACAATCTTTTCATATGTATCATTGAACAGTTAAGACTCTCATAAAAAAACAGTGGGGAACGCTTTTGACGATAGCAAATCCGTTACTAGAAAAAAAATTCAAGACCGCCGTCGGGTGATCTGCGGATATGTTGATTGTTACAGTGAAATCTTACATTATATGAAAAAAATTGTGTTCATAGATGGTTTCCCGCCAAAAAAGATGCTTTCGTCCAGAATTGCTGGCTACGGGCTGTTTTAACGCGATAGCGTTAAGGGCACCGTTATGTAGACAATCCGGTGTCGACGTTGTCGGTGTTGTGAGCGAAAAATAACGAGCATGGCCCTGGCAGGTGGGGTGCCCAGAGAGCAATCTAGGAGACAGGTGGGACTCCTAGGTCACGTGACCATGCGGCGTCCTCTGCACCTGCCCACCGCGGAAAGTGGGAGATCAACAGATGACTGGTCGCTCGGGAAGAGCAGCCTGCGCCGCGCGAGGTCCGCCGCTGGTGAAACCTGGCATCGCAGGTTCATCGCTTAATTGCTGCTCCACTGCGCAGGTGATGTGAGGACTCCCAGTGATCGATGAACGTAGAGTTTAGAATGACCAATTATGCACGTTTATGGCAATTAACCCATTACGCTATAAAGTCATACACTTAAAGCGGAGCTTAAGTGTCCCTTCAATTTTTTTTTTATTTTTGATTATTGATTACGCGAACCAGTGTTGTGATATATGTACCGCGCTGGTTTGCAAAACAATACATTTACGAGCGCCCATCCTTTCTCGAATGTTCCTTCCATATTCGTGTTTAATAGCCTTAGTTATTCTCTGCTAACTTTGGCAGCGGAGCAGCTTGCCCTGAAAATAAAAATTGGGATTCAGTAAACTCCCCGCCGCGGTCGCTCAGGGGTTAGAGCGCTCGGCTACTGATCCGGAGTTCCCGGGTTCGTACCCAACCGCGGCGGCTGCGTTTTTATGGAGGAAAAACGCCAAGGTGCCCGTGTGCTGTGCGATGTCAGTGCACGTTAAAGATCCCCAGGTGGTCGAAATTATTCCGGAGCCCTCCACTACGGCACCTATTCTTCCTTTCTTCTTTCACTCCCTCCTTTAACCCTTCCCTTACGGCGCGGTTCAGGTGTCCAACGATATATGAGACAGATACTGCGCCATTTCCTTTCCCCAAAAACCAATTATTATTATTATTATTATTATTATTATTATTATTATTATTATTATTATTATTATTATTATTATTATTATTATTATTATTATTATTATTATTATTATTATTATTATTATTCAGTAAATCAAACGTCAAAGCGAAGTGATTTTAGAAAAGTAAATATCCTTGCAAATTCTCCTACTGAGTTACTTTATCTAATTGGGTAATTTCGTATCAATTGTGCATTGATTTGTGCATTGATGCAAAAATTTCCGCCAGTCTTTGAATGATACAAAGAGTTAATAAAATCCAGACGAGAAAAACGCTATAAATGATCTCATGAAAAATAATTTCTTACTATATTATACAAATCCTCCTTTCAACAGTTGCCCATCGTGTATGAAAAAAACTTGCTGGGACAATTAAGCTCTTCTTGAGGCTATGCCACTGGTTCCTACAGCGGCCTTGAATCCACTTCGCGTATCATTTCGTGCGCACGGATACTGTTTTTTGTCTTTCGCCATCACACAAAATTAAACCTACCCTTAAGAGATCAATTCAGTTGGAGATTTCTCGCGCGCGAATACTCCTTCGCTTTTGTGTAGGTTCTATTTACACGCCCATATGCGCGGAATTGTCCGTGTGCTCTGCGATGTCAGTGCACGTTCCCAGGTGGCCTAAATTATTCCGGAGCCCTCCACTACGGCATCACTTTCTTCTTTCACTCCCGCCTTTATTCCTTCCCTCACGGCGTGGTTCGAGTGTCCACCGAGATATGCGATGCAGTTACTGCGTCATTTCCTCTCTTCAAAAACCACTCGCGAACAACCATCAATTTAATTGCCATCCCCTGAAGAATTTACAATCGAATTTCTTTCTCTGATTGTTTCGGTTTCGGTTTCAATGGCTGAACAATGACCGTCACGTCAAAGTGAGGTTATAGGTCACTTGAGGCCAGAAAAAAACTGCAATATAATCCTTGCTTCTATATGCGTTATCCTTGCGGCTCTTGAGGAAGGCTGGCTTCAGCACACTAGTGAATTAAACGATGAAGCAGTGATTATATCGGAGTTTTTCCATTCCTCACGTGACATATAACCAAAATTTGACGTCACAACATCGTTTGGCTGTTGAAAAAAAACAGCATGACAGAAAGGTTTGATTATATGCTATTTAGCGGTCGTAGGTGAGTACCACATGGTGATTTATTCGTAGTAGTGTCTTCAGCATCATTGCAGATAAGAAATCATGCCACCAAAATTAGGTGTCTATACTCCTTTAACGCTGTCGCGTACAAATTTGCTTTCCAGCGGTCGTTACTGACCGTCCAGAGCGGCGCCGCTATCTTGGCGAATGAAGATGATGGCGCAACCTGATTTTAAGCTACTAGTCTTCATCGTGAGGTGCACATTTTCGAACAAAGTTATCGCTTTTAGTTGCTACCTCTGCGCCTTAATTAAGAGCTTAATGCCTGGTTAGAGAGCTAAAACTGTGGCGTATCGTGCCAGCAGGGGCGGCTTGGCGTTTGTAACGTTGAGCGCGTTCTGCACACTGGATAGGCAGCGCGCCCATCCTGCCACCCTGGCGGTGGCAGTTACATTAATGGTTGATCGCCGCGAGAGGTTGGTCACCCAGTGAACGCTGTGGCCTATTATACCGCTCTCTACCAGCAAATCGAAAGGTCACAGGTCAAGGTCAAAGGTGAAGTGGCGCGACACCATATTGAAACACATATGGTAAGGCCCATGCCACACTTGACCTCTGGCCCACTTGAAGGTCAACCAGAACGCACGGCGAAATCGGCTTTACCGAGCGTAGTGAAGCTTTCGCTTCAAAACTGAAGGAGGTTCTGGTCACGCGTCTCTTTCAGCTCGCTGGGAGGATATGCTCACCACTCACTCGAACCACACATTCAACACTTCGAGCCGGGTGATGGTGTTGGAAAACATGACGGGCCTCGTGGAACTGCTCATGGACAACAATCGCGTGGCGCGCGACGACTCTCGTCTTCTGGTGGCTTGGTGCGTTCTGCACCGGCTTGTGGCCTTATCCCACGGTCAGGAGATGATCCGCACAGCTAACGACAAATATTACAAAAATCCACGCGCCGTCGGTTTTTTCTGTTACGAGGAGCTCATCCCCATGATGGAACTCGCCCTCACGAAGCGGTACATCAGTAAAAGTGAGTACTGTTGTTGTTTTTTCATACCGAGCCTCAAAGGCCCGTCGAGAAAGTTCGTGGAAGACCAAGTGACGCGTGGTGGACTCGCGCCTTTTTGCAAAGATGTTACGTGTATACCTACAGTTTTGACATTGCAATAAGATTACAATAAGATTGAAATGTGATTGCAATGAGATTTCCCGCGTAACGACTAATACTTTACTTTTAACCACAAATGACTTGAAATGATGAAAGTTTAATTCCAGGCAACTAGGAAATGGGCCTCGGGTGAAAAGCTACAAGGGTAGCTTGAGAGATGCTCGAGGCCCCGGTAAAGGCATAGCAACAGAACATGTGCACATTCAAGGCGAACACACATAGAGAGAATGAAATTATGTAGTATGGAAAACTGCAAAAACAGGAGAAATACTTGCGCTCACGAAACAAGCAAAATAGAATGAAGACAGTAATTAACGGTCAATGAGCAGGCAACAGGGCTTAACCTAAAAAATAGTGAGTACTCATCACAAAGCTCACCTAGGCAAATAACAGAAAGACTGTGCAGCATTGATAAAATATAACTGAAAATCTTTAATCAGGGCGGTTAAGATGTGTTCCAAAACTGGTTCTCTTAGAAGATTATCTAACGGTGATGCATCTCGTATTTCGTGCGAATCGCTGCAGAAATACTATAGGTCTTGCCGCGGTTAGCTGAAGAGAAACGCACTAGAAGCTATGTCGTCTTCCTGGTGAACCGCCATCTATGAACCCTAAGTGCAGATGCTATATTGAGAAATAAGAAGTTGCTTTAGAATCTTAAGTTGTCAGGCTCGGAAAAGTCAGACTTCATCGCTAGCATATGAAATAATAATGCTTGGATCAGTAGTCGCCAATTTCGTTTCATCTTTTTGTTTCAACTTAACAGGCTCGCAACTTGTAGTACACATTTCTTATTGTGTTTATCATCTGTGTATATTACCTCTCCCCCTATCCTCTCTTCCTGTCCCCTCACCTCTTTCATTTCACTTCTCCATTCTGCCTGCTATCCTCTATTTCAGCTGCCCCAGCTCACCAGCTCAGGTGCTTCTGTATTGACAGATGTCGGGGCTAGAAAAATTTTATCCTTCCTTTTTATTGTTATTTTAATAAACCACTGCTACTACTTTTTGTTTCACTCACCAAGTATGTGTCTAGGGAGTAATTTCTAATTTATAGCCTATATTAACCTTATGTACCTTCCGACTGACTAAAGCCATCATCTCGACGCCGCGGTGGCTGAGTGGTTATGGCGCTCGGCTGCTGGCCCGAAAGACGCCGGCTCGATCCCGGCCGCGGCGGTCGAATTTCGATGGATGCGAAATTCTAGAGGCCCGTGTACTGTCCGATGTCAGTGCACGTTAAAGAACCTCAGAATTCTCGGAGCCCTTCACTACTGCGTCTCTCATAGCCTCAGTCGCTTTGGGACGTTAAACCCCCATGAACAATAAACCATGAAGCCATCATCTAAACCGATCATTCCACCTATCTCAAGCTGTTGAAATGCCTACACCGCTCATAATGTTCGCAGCTTCCCGTTTTCTTTACTTCCGACTCCCTGAGTCACATGGTTCACAGCTGTCATATCGTCGTCACTGGAGCCTCTAAGGCTTCTCGGCAGGTCACCACTTTTGTTTGATATAAAGCACTGACATTATCCTTATACTTCGTAACCACTCTGTTGTTACATGTCTCCTTGCTTTCTTTGTTCCAAACTTTTCGTTTTTGTATCGCTGATGTGCTCAAACTACTGAAACACAATGGTCCTCAGGGGGGCGTTTATGTTTACGTGTGACCTAACCTTGAGAGTCAGAATAATAGGCACGTCTTCACTGTTGTCAAGCTGGTCAGAAAAAAGTGGTGCGATTTTGACAGGCAAGTTTACGATTCTGAAAGTCGTTAAATTAAAGCCCTGCCTTCTAAAGCTTTTCGGCGGAACACTACAATTGCGATAAATTTCAGGAAGCGGCGGCTAATATTCGAGGGGATCATAAAATACAACCCCCTTTGTCGAAAATATTGATCAAGGCGCGAGAGAGCTTTGCTGATTCCAAGCTACTTATCGGAGCTCCTATACCAGTAGTGTTCTAGAAACCCAGATGTGCAGAGACCTCACTACTTGACCTCGCTTTTGAAGGATGTGGGACAAAACTACGGCCCTTTCAAAGAACCCGCTCTCGAGTGACATTCGCATAAAACATCGCAGCCCTTCCCACTTTGCGTGTCTTGTTGCTTCCCATGTTCGTATCTCTTCGTCCATAGGGGATTACCCTTACGAAAATGGTCTATAGAAAGTCTATAGACTTCTTATAGACTATTGCCTTCCTTCAGACTTTTCTCTTTGTCTATTCATAGTCTATAGACTGTCTATATGATTTCTAATGCCTATAGACTGTTCTCTAGGGCCTGTCTATAGATAATCTACAGAATTTATCGACAGAAGTCTATGGACAGTTTATAGACTGCCTAAACAAAATTTTGTAAGGTCCGCACCCTGTTCACAAGAACATAGCATGCAAATTATAGTTACCAGCTCATATTATACCTGTAAAACGCAAATTGAACGTTTGTTTCCGTGAATGAAATTGAACTTTCACTGCGTACGTGCCCCGCCGCGGTGGCTCAGTGGTTAGGGCGCTCGACTACTGATCCGGAGTTCCCGGGTTCGAACCCGACCACGGCGGCTGCGTTTTTATGGAGGAAAAACGCTAAGGCGCCCGTGTGCTGTGCCATGTCAGTGCACGTTAAAGATCCCCAGGTGGTCGAAATTATTCCGGAGCCCTCCACTACGGCATCTAATTCTTCCTTTCTTCTTTCACTCCCTGTCTTATCCCTTCCCTTTCGGCGCGGTTCAGGTGTCCAACGATATATGAGACAGATACTGCGCCATCTCCTTTCCCCAAAAACCAATTATTATTATTAGTAGTAACAAGAGAGTATATCTGCTAGTAACAAGAGCACAATGCAACCTTAAACTTTGAAAGTTGTGCACCTATCATTTCCTTTATGCCCTCTCTTGTGCTTTCGCAAAGCAGGCGCACACATAATGCACAGCAGTATCTTCATCTTCAAAACAGTAAGTCGGTGAAACGCATGTCTGGCTATGTCTTTGCTGAAAGTAGATGAGCGTGCCTTGTTGCTTCTGTGCATGCTGTCGGCGACTGTCACACCGTGGCGTCCTCATTCTGCAACGGATGCGCCTGTTTGCAGGCGTCCCGCGGTCTACCCTGGCGGCAGTCAGACGCTTGTTACAGGACATGATTCGAGCCTTGAAGCGAAAGCTAGTCAACACGCCTTGGTTCAAGGACCCCCTACGGACCGTGGCGATGCGCAAAGCGAAAAGATTTCGCATCGTCGTGGGCTACCCGAAGGAATTCTACAAGAACTCCGAAGTGGAAGCGTTGTACGGTGAGCATAGGCAACCAACTGGACCAAGGGTCCACTGTGTGATCGCCGCTGAATCAGTTCCTCGACTCAATACTTCGCAAAATTGATTCAGGTAGTTTACGGATTGATCTAAGCTGAGATTGAATACCATGAATTATTGGTCGATTTTAAATATTTATATACTGCCCTATAGAATGCATTACATGGCGTAGCTAAGATTTTTGAAGGCATGCTGCAGTTCAGGTCGGAAAAACTGCGGGGACGCTTAAGTCACTCACCTTAAGAGTGGAATGCGATAGCACTAGATTTCACACTTTTCGCAGCGTCCGTTGAAACTTATATGTGTGATTGCGTCAATGTTGTCGTCGTCGGCACATCATCATCATCATTATTACACCCGCTGCAGGGCAAAGGCCTCTCCCATGTCTCTCCAATTAACCCGGTCCTTTGCCAGCTGCGCCCACCCTTTGCCTGCAAACTTCTTAATATCATTCGCCCACCTAACCTTCTGCCGCCTCCTGCTACACTTGCCTTCTCTTGGAATCCACTCCGTTACCCTCAAGGACCAGCGGTTATCTTGCCTTCGCATTACATGCCCTGCCCAAGCCCATTTATTCCTCTTGATTTCGACTAGGATGTCATTAACACGCGTTTGTTCCCTAACCCACTCTACCCGCTTCCGGTCTTTTAGCGTTACACCTAACATTTTCCTTTTAATGGCTCGCTCTGTTGTCCTTAACTTAAGCTGAACCCTTTTCGTTAGCCTCCACGTTTCTGCCCCGTAGGTGAGTGCCGGTAAGATACAGCTGTTGTACACTTCTCTCTTGGTGGATATTGGTAAACTGCCACTCATAATCTGAGAGAACCTGCCATGTGCGCTCCACCCCATTCTTACCCTTCTAGTTATTTCCCTCTCATGATCCGGATCAGCTGTCACTACCTACCCTAAGTAGACCTTTACCACTACCTGCACCTCGTTGCCAATTGTGAACTGCTGTTCCCGTACGTGCTAGACTGTTGAACATTACTTTGGTTTTCTGCGTGTTAATTTTTAGACCCACCGAACTGCTCTGTCTGTCTAACTCATTGATCATGGTTTGCAGTTCATCTCCATCAACGACCATATTCGAACTGCTAGCTACAGCAGCGAGTATCCCCTATGCTGTGTCGGTGCCGGCATTTGCACACAGTAGTGGACAAAAAGATACGATATTTCAGTTTGTTTAGTCAATATTTCTTATCGCATTAAAACTTGCACAAAAGCTTTTAGGGAGACATTAATAGACACTTAACACTATCTATCACTATTTGTCACCATACAAAGTCACAGTGTGTTCCCCCAACAAGATTACTGAAGAACTACTCTCTGCTCTGCATGAGGCTATCGGCGATAACATTGCTCTTTATTACATAAAGACGCTCGAATTTGAAGAATGCCTTTTCACAATAAAGTGATGACACCAGTGCTTCACACGCAAGCCTTCTACGTTCACCACTGTTGAGCGCGTTCAAGCCACGAAGTTCAGGAACTTATCAGTGAATGTCTCATCTATGTTCCGCCGCTCTTGCAGCAGCTGGTAGAATTTCGGCCCGGCGCATTTACCCTTTTATTTCTACGGACAACCTACGAAGCCTGCAAGCAATGTTAATTGAATTAATGTCTATAGACCGGCTGAGCAACTTCATAAGCTCCACCTGCTTCTTTTTCAGCCAATGTTTCACAAGGCCGCCGCGGTGGTTCAGTGTTTATGGCGCTCGGCTGCTGACCCGAAAGGCACGGCTTCGATCCCGCCCACAGCGGTCTAATTTCGATGAAAGTGAAATTCTAGAGGCCCGTGTACTATGCGATGTCAGTGCACGTTAAAGACCCCCGGTTTTCGAAATTTCCGGAGCCCTTCACTTCGGCGTCTCTTGTAACCTGAGTCGCTTTGGGACGTTAAATCCCCATAAACCAATTTTTCACAAGCCTAAACGAGTCCGTGATTCGGGTCATCATTCTGTTCAAACACACATCCAAAGCCTATATATTCTTGAGTGCCTACGGAGGTATAACCTCGTCAAGAATCCCCGATAAACCTCTCTGCTTATGGTACCTAGAATTCTGCAACGGAGAACAACTGCACGACTGGAAAATCAGTCCCATTGCGTCCCCTCCTGTATGGTTTAACATGAAGACTTGATGAAAAGGTGCATATCAAGAGCGCTCCTCATGTATCTGGCATCATGTTCGTCATATATAGCTCTCCATTTATCACGAGTTTTCCTCATGCTCGGTATCATGTCGTTTCTTTCGACTGTATTTTTTTTTTGCAGCAATAAGGGGAAAACAGATTACATGCCATAGAGATGAATAGAAGGCAACGGTAGTTTTCCTTAAGCTAATATGCCCCTGGGTTATTATTAATTACATGCCTCTCTATGCATACCAAGTTCAGTGCTGGGGCATTTGCAGTAGAATCTTTTTTTACTTGAACTTTTCAAACATCATATATTTTATTGTATATTACAGAATTCATATATTAATGAATTAAGTTCATATTCTTGTAGAACCCTCTTGCTCGTAGCCAATATGTTTTTCTTGTAATGTTGTAAAACATTACAGGGCTTATGAAATAGAAATTTAATTCTTTTCATCTATCTCCCAGAGGTTCAATATACAGACGGGCAGGAGAATATCTTGAGTTCGAAAAGCTTACATACCGCTTTTGATGGAAGTTACGTCCTCTATTCATTATAATGACTCGTATTTCCATGAGGACGCGGCCAGTAATATCGACCCATTAGCGAGTGCAACAATTACCTTAAAGTAAGGGCACAGCCGACTTGCCCCGGCAGGCGAATCGAGTCAGTCATGTAGCTATAGCCCCCGGAGCAGCAGCGAGCGGTCGCGTGACCGCAACAATGGCAATCAATCACGTGGCTGTCATGCACGCATGTTTGTCCTGGCGAGACATTCGGTGGGCAGTATTAATGCTAACAACGTTATGCAAAAAATTTATGCAAGAGTTCAATCCTTCAGCCCTAACTTACATTTTCGAAACTTGACGAGCGAGCTAAAGAAGTTCGTAAATTAATTACAAAACGCTGGCTACCCTTACAAAAACTTCTTCTGGCGGTCTACAGACTGTCCATAGACTTCTGTATATAAAGTCTATCGACTCTCTATAGACGGACCCTAGAGAAGCCTAGGCAATACAAATCATATAGACAGTCTATAGACATTCTATAGATTTATGGCCATACACTTTTAGTAGACTTTTCCCTATAGACAGTCCATAGACTAAGAGTAGACAAAAATAAATATCTATAGGAACGCAATAGTGTATATTTTTATAATTGTGCTGAAAGTAAAATAACATTAACCTTTGGGGAAAACCACATACATTATAAAACATGCTGACGTTTATCGTAATCAAACAGAAATGATCGGAGAGAAATGTAAATGCAAAGGAATGGTAAGTCATCAACTGGTATGGATATATATATATATATATATATATATATATATATATATATATATATATATATATATATATATATATATATATATATATATATATATATATATATAATATGATTTGAAGGGAGGGAGTTCGCAGTCGGGAGTGGTCCATAAGCGAGACGAGAAGTCGAAAAAAATGGAGATACATACCCAACAATTAGAGACAAAAGCATTTTTGAAAGGCAAAGAGTTTGAGCGCAGTTCTTTCATATACTGAAACATTTCACTATAACAATTTATATATCTGCAGATCTCCCGCAGGCAGGCTTGAATTTTTTTTTGCTAATGATGCTCTTTCTATCGTCAAAAGCGTTCCCAATTGCTTCTCTAATGCAGTCTTAACTGCTCGATGCGAGCGATGGGAACAATATAAAGAAAAGATTTTGCTACATTTTGAAAGAATTGACCATTAGCTTAAATTCTGGGTGCACTTTGTTGACCTAAAGTACGGTGAGGCGAAAGCCTTTAGCGCGGTGTTGCTGCGTGTGTCGCTGTCGTTCATTAGCGCTCGCACGCTTGGTTGCTGGAGACACAGCAGAGCGTTTAGGCGGCATCCTTCCAGACCGGCGTTCAGGAGGCGTCTGGCAAGATTGCCGGGGGAACGCTCCTCTAGAACGATGGTGGCGCCACTCAATGACGTCGCACTAATGCGCACTAAGCCGATTCGCAGGTGCATTGTCTACTGGCGCCTTGCGCATGCCCAGTGCATTATCGTTGACTGGGTTCCCAGTTACGGCATACTACACTCGCCACTACACTTACTAATTAATAATTGCTAATTTACTTATTTACTGATTATTGCTAATTTACCTATTTAATTACTTAATAATGGTTTACTTACTTAAATACTTATAATAATTACTAATTTACTTATTTAATTACTTAATTGGTTTCAAACTACAAATGAAATACTGCTTAGGAATTAACGAATTACTAATTAACTAATAACTATTTAACTAAGAACGAAGTATAGTTAGTTCACTATTATATAGCTACGACATACTAACCACTGATGGCGTCATCAGTTTGACAGCAATAGTGTGACACTTTTCAGCAAACATCCCCGCTGGCGAGTCGTGAGCGTATAGAAGCTCTTGCCTTAATATTTCTATACCAGCGCCTTAAAGATTTCCAATGTACAAAATTAACTAAGAATGTTGGACATAGACTGGCCGCTGCTGTCGCACTACAGGGACTGATAAATATGGTTGGGAGAGGATATTATAAGCCAAAGGAAGAAATTCGAGACCGGCTCCTCCTGTACTTGCTGATTTTGATGAGGCGTTGGTAGTAAGGCGTTTTGAGCGGCGCCAAGTCGCAGTTAGCGTGGTCGTCGAACGCAATCGCCGCAGAAATTGTCATTGTCAATAACACCGCCGATATATTCGATCGCTTTTCCGTCCCTTCCTTCCTTAACCGTTAACAAGAAACAGCCGAGCACATTGTATTCATTCATTCATTCATTTTATCTGCTTTCATTGCGTGCGTTTCTAGCGGAATACCCGGATGTTGGCGAAGATTTTATAAAAGCCTATCTCCAGATAAAGCGCCTGCTGGCACATCGCGGGCTCAAGGGAAATGAAACAAAGTACTTGGAGATCTCCCTGCCCAACGCTTCCTATCAATTTGGGAGACACCTCATCACTATCAATGTTGGAATGATGCATCCGCCATTCTACATTGTGGGCTCTCCGGCTGCGATAAACTACGGAGCCATCGGCCAGGTACGCTCACTGCTGTACCCAGTAAGACGGGTATGAGCTCTGACGTCACAAAACCGCAATACGCACAAACAATATTGATGGAAGCGAAACGCAAAAGGCGACCGTGTGCTGTGCGATGCCACTGCAGGTTAAAGATCCCCAGGCAGTCGAAATCATTCCGGAGCCCTCCACTGCGGCACCTATTTCTTTCTTCCTTATTTCACTCCCTCCTTTATCTCTTCCCCTACGGCGGCAGGGTTCGAGTTTCCACCAAGATATTTGAGACATTTTCTGCGTCATTTCCTTTTCTCAAAAACACAAAAATACAGCATGAAAAAATGAAAATTGCTTTTTGAGGAAAGTAAATGACACACTACCTGTGTCACACATATCGGTGGACACCCGAACCGCACTATAAGAGATGGGATAATGGAGAAACTGAAAGAACAAAGTAAGGTAATAATAATAATAATAATAATAATAATAATAATAATAATAATAATAATAATAATAATAATAATAATAATAATAATAATATTAATATTAATATTAATATTAATATAATATTATAATAATAATAATAATAATAATAATAATAATAATAATAATAATAATTGGCTTTTGGGGAAAGGAAATGGCACAGTATCTGTCATATTTCGTTGGACACCTGAACCACGCCGTAAGGGAAGGGATAAAGGAGGGAGTGGAAGAAGAAAGGAAGAGAGGTGCCGTAATGGAGGGCTCTGGAATAATTTCGACCACTTGGGGATCTTTATTTAGTTTTGAGGAAAGGAAATGGCGCAGTATCTGTCTCATATATCGTTGGACACCTGTACCGCACCGTAAGGGAAGGGATAAGGGAGGGAGTAGAAGAAGAATGGAAGAAAGAGGTGCCGTAGTGGAGGGCTCCGGAATAAATTCGACCACCTGGGGATCTTTAACGTGAACTGACATCGCACAGCACTTTAAACAGAAACATATCACCAGTCTTTTATCCTGAAAACAGCCCGAGACTAGAATGACCTTCCATCCGAAGTGGCAACCATCATCGACTACAGCAGGTTCAAAACCGCCCTCGCACATCATCTGTATTCATGCTAATTGTCTTCTCAGCCCTCAGCCCACCCCTCATGTAATGTCCCTCGTGGACCTTTGAGGAACAAATAAATAGATAAAAACAGGCATACAGCATACGCTCAGTACTCGTTTTCACTGAGCAAAACACGCCGTCAGCAAAAAAAAAAAAGCCAGGATAGAAGTAAAAAAAAAAGCCAGGATAGAAGTGTAATGCTACTCCGTGTAAAAGTACCCAGCAGCATAGGAATCGTATATCATACTGATCATAAAGCGTTAGTAATGAAAAAAATGAAAAATAACAAAAATAAAAATGAACAATTTTAAAAATATATAAATAAAGCTATATAAAATTTTAACAATAAAAAACGTATAAACGGTAAATCTTCTTTGAAAACAGTCATACAGCATAAAGCTCTGTACTCGTTCTCATTAAGAAAAACCACAAAACAAGCATGAAAACCGCATGATGGGTGATAAGGCGTGCGTGAACAATGGGAACACTGTTTCACCAATTGATGCCACTCAACCAACCACCCTTCATGGGTCATGCATTGATTTAACCTTACCGAAGAATATCTCTACAGTTGGAACTGAAAATCTTACCGTATATCATACTGATGATAAAGCAGTCGTGAATGTCGTTGTGAAGTAATAAGTACATAATACATTTCATTTCTCTCGTTTCACTCTTTGTATAGTCATGTGTGTGAATTTTCAAGTGACGTCACTGTGGGTAATTGGATGTCTTTTACAGTTTCGCTGTCCAACCACCTTCACAGCGTGGATTGGAGCCACAATTTTTTCTTGTTATTGCTCCTGATACGTTGTTCACCAGGTGTCCTTTATATGGCGCTTTAATTTTTAGAGTAAATCATTTTGGTTGCTACTCAGCGCAAGTGTTTGTCTCGTTTTGTGTCCTGTGCTATTACTTTGTTTTTCTGTCATCATGTACCCCATTGCCAAAAGTAGCCGAGCAACAGGCTTTTGCTTCTCAACTGTATAAGGGAGCCGTTAAGGCATCCTTAAAGATCGAACTGATACCTTAAAGGTATCAGAACGTGAGGACAACGGCTCACCTTGCTTTACGCAGATTCATTGTTTAAGGGCTACCATAGGTGCTTTGCTACGCGCCTAAAAATAAAACCACCTGCAACCGGTTACTTTTGGCAGATACTGCACCAACCCGTCCGTGTTATATATCTCGACTTTTTGTTTCTTGCAAGCAGCGCTACGCTCATTAAGAGGCGTCGTCGTGCGCTTTGCATCTATGTTTTGTAGGTCTTGTGCCACGAAGTAATGCACGCTTTCGATGTCCTCGGTATAACAAAAGATCACCGCGGCCTTCGCATCAAGGTGAACGATACGGAAACGATGCAGGAATACGAAAAAAGAGTGCTCTGCCTGCGTCGCTCGTATCAAAGGGTACGTCATCATCACGCCAATCTAATATAACAGCAGTACAAGCTCCGTACAATATCTCAAGGAGATATCTTGAGATAGTGCTTTGCAATGTCATAAGAAATTTTTTCTGATCACAAGCTCACTGCCATAGCTCAAATAGTAGACTTGTGATCATGAGCGGAGGTTTCATTCGAGGCACAATGATAGTCTCATTAACAAGAGAGAGGCTTCGTTTCGCATCTTTACTCTCGGAAGATTTTTTTCAAAATTTTCTGTACCGTAACCTTTGAAGGACGAACAGAAGTGGTCGCTTACAAAACTGTTTATATGAACAAACAGTATTGAACTGTAACTAAATAGCAACAAACGAAGCTCCTGCCGCCACGTGTCTCGGTACGAATATAGTTATTCATTAATCTTAACACGTCCTTCGCCAGTGCAGGAGTCTTCAAGCAATTCATGGTCGTCGAACCATGCTACTTCAGATAAAGGATCGTGTCGGATTGGAAAAAAACAAAAAACGCATGAAAAATGAAATATAAAATATATTATTATACAAACAAAATCAGGAATGGAACTAAAAAATTCTGAGAAAAGCAAAGCAAAAGTGTCGTTCATAGAGCACGCCTCAGAGCATAGTTGACTTTAATGTCACCCTGCGTCAAAAGAAATGTAGCTGCATCGATAATCAGCGTAGCAGCGTCGAAATATTTGTAGCTGCATCCGTGAACATTTAGCTACATTATGAACCAAGACTGATCACTTAGCGATTTCAGAAAATTCACTCCTATACTGTTCTTCTAAAATGGTAACGCATCAGGAATGTTGAGAGATATACTGATAAAAAGCGATATTTCCAGGCAGTAAAACACAGATAGTTGCAGCCGTCGCGGTGGCTGAGTGGTTATGGCGCTCGGCTGCTGGCCCGAAAGACGCGGGTTCGATCCCGGCCGCGGCGGTCGAATTTCGATGGAGGTGAAATTCTAGAGGCCCGTGTGCTGTGCGTTGTCAGTGCACGTAAAAGAACCCCAGGTGGTCTAAACTTCCGGAGCCCTTCACTACGGCGTCCCTCATAGCCTGAGTCGCTTTGGGACGTTAAATCCCCCATAAACCATAAAACACATAGTTGCTATCACCGTCCTTAAGCTCCTCTTTACAGCGAAATCAGATGACATCGACTGACCATAATTGCTGATCATATGTGTTTACCGTATTCATGTTCGCGCAGATGCGCGCGAATAGATGATTGACACGTAAATTCTTGCATAATTAAATGCCATTTTTTAGTTCACGCAGCCTGACCCAACACTGCTAGTTGAGTAGCGAGCCTTCTACAAAATCACTTGTGCACACTACAGCCCGAGGAAATTCCAGACTACGAGTAAAAATGGTGGTGGCTTAGCTCTCGTTAAACCTGGAGTGACGCGATAGCTACAGCTGGCCGAGTGGAACTTGCCCACTTGCAAAGTCAGTGTTTTGCCGCTGCGTTTCGCTGGCCGTTCCTTCATCTTCGTCCCTCTTAACACGGCGCATGCGCACAGCTGTGGCAGCTCGGTTTCGCCGGCGCGCCGCGCCACCGGCAGCAGCAGCTGCTCCGCACCACGTGGCTGGTCACATGACCAACCACGTGACAAACCACATGATCAGCCACTGCACCGCGCCGCCGTCAGCTGCTCCAAAAAACCGTAAACAGATATGTCACACTCGTTTTTGAAGGGTACAGCACCACAGTGATCAACAGCATCGCGTGCACATCTCATAAGGTTATCCTTAAGTGTTGAATAAAATAATTGGTTGACGTCTATGGAGACACCTTCAAAAGCCTTGCTATGGTTGTCGTTCAGAAAACCAACGACTTCTGCATTTTTCACTTGAAAACGGTCATTAATGGGAAGCAGGTTCAGCTTACCTTGTTAGAATACAGCAACGTCCAACCACGTGACAGTGTGACGGCGTAGCCACAGGGTGGCTGCGCCGCCCCACTGCCACACTGCCACAATGTCAGCTAACACGCGTGCTGATATTATATTCAGCGACTCCAAATCAGCCATTCACAATTTCTTGAGGGGCCGTATCACATCCACCTCACTCCGCATCCTTCAAAACACCCCCTTCCGATTAGAGAAGTTGAAGTGATCTGGGTCCCGGCCAACTCGTCTAATCCAGGAAACGAGGCGGCTCTTGCGCAAGCCCGAGGTTTCGTCGACCGGGCAGTGAGCGCGCCCTCCGACCCGAATTTCACGAGGGACGGGTTGATCTCATTTCATGACATCACCCATCATCAAGAAGAAAGACCGGGTGAATGCGCTCCTGCGAAGTTGCACGAAAACGGCTCTACATCTTCCCCCCAGCACATCAAAAGACCGACTCTTCAAACTCTGTGTCCACAACGCCTTTGAGGAACTCGCAGAAGCTACCTTTACGGCACCAATATCCCGCCTATCCAATTCAGAGGCTGGCCGCACTTTATCATCCCAATTAAGCCTCACCCCAACAACACGCCCTACCGAGGGGGTCCCCCATTCTCCTATCCTCCGCTCTAACCTCAACGTACTCCCCGTACCCAAGAACATCCACCCTTAGAGGGACAGGGACCGCAGAGTAGCAAGGGCTCGGGCTCGGGCCGTCCACAAACAGTATGGCGATGACCATGAGGTGGTCTACGTGAACGCGGCGGAGAACATGTCAGGCTCCCATATGGCCCTGGCGGTAGCCGACAATAAAGCACAACTTCTGACTTCTAGCTCAATCATCACCAATTCTGCAACAGAGGCAGAAGAGGCAGCCATCGCGCTTGCTCTCATTTCTACATTTGGCACAAAAATTATCTGACTCAAAATCTGCCATTCTCAACTATGCCAATGGCTACATATCCCGCACTGCTGCTCGTTTACTACACTTCTGGCAGCCCCGGCGCCCTATAACCCTCATCTGGACGCCAGCACATGCCGGCCTCCCTGGCAACGAGGAGGCTCATTCCTTAGCCCGAGGTCTCATATTCCGGGCGGTAGTCGAGCCCTTTGTACGGGCCGAGGAGCGGCTGCTTTCCTTCCGTGATATTCTCTCGTACTACCGGGAACAACGAAGGCGGTACGCACCCCCAGCCCCATCCCTCACCATAGCGCAGGCCGCACACTGGCGACGACTACAAACTCGGACTTATCCATGCCCCATACTACTACATACCCGATACCCAGACCAATTCCTCTCGTCATGCAAGCTTTGCGGAAAACCAGGAGACTTTCTACACACACTGTTCACATGCCCCACCTTCCCTCATCCCCCATCATCGACCGTGGCGGAGTCTTACTGGGAGACTTATGACCGCAACTTCTCCTCAAGACCAGCGCCGGCTCATCTCCAGCGCTCTGAGAAGGATTGCTGTCCAAGGGCTATCCTTCGCTTTGTAGGGGTGCCTCCTCACAGTGAGGGAGCATCCAAGTGCCATGTAGGGGGCTTCGCCCCCACCATTTACATCATCGTTGGCAATAAAAGTTTCCACTACCGCCATCATCACCCATCACTTTAGGCTGGAGAGGCGCGCATATCACCCTCCCCAGAAATCGTTAACAGAAGCGCAGGAAAAGCGCCGACTGCAAACACGGTCCCTTCTGAATCCGGAAATGCTTGCCCTCATTTACCCTGGCCAGTACGACCCAAACTGCCATAAATGTGGTGAAAGGGCCACATACGACCACATTCTCTGGAACTGTGCAAATCATCCGCCTCCGGCGGAATTGGCACAGCTCCCTTCTCCCGAGCGGTGGGAGGCCGTGCTGGCCAGCTCGGACCCTAACATTCAAGCACGGGCAATCGAGCGGGCAAATGAGGTCGCCGCCAGCCATGGGCCAGCGGCCACGTAGTATGTGTTTCCTGAAACCTGCTCACGACGCAATAAATGTTTCACAAGCCAATCAACCACCTGTGAGTTTTTGACATGCACTGACATCCCACAGCACAAGGGCGCCTTTTGCGTTTCGCCTCCATATAAATGCGACCACCGCGGTCGGGTTCAAACCCGGGTACACCGGCTCAGTAGCCGAGCGCCCTATACCATTCCCGTTTGCCACCGCGTCAGTGACTTTCATTTCAGCCCAAATAGAGATGAATGTCAGTCAAGTATGTAAAGCGCATTGCCGGAACACTGCCAGAACAAGAGTGTCTGAGGTTTGAGGCTACAGGCAAATTTCCTATACGCACTGAGCATTTTCCCTCAGATGAAGCTATGACACGTTAAAACATATAGGATGGCTAATGTGTGTCAGCACAGTTATGCCTCTGAGTTTCATTAATGGTCTGTGCGCGCTAAACATAATTCACCCCTGACAATTAATTACCCGACGCGGTGGCTCAGTGGCAAGGGCGCTCGGCTACTGATTCGGAGTTCCCGGGTTCGAATCCGACCGCGGCGGCCACATTTCGATGTAGGCGAAAACGCAAAGGCGCCCGTGTTCTGTGCAATCTCAGAGCCCGTTAAAGATCCCCAGGTAGTCGAAATTATTGCATAGCCCTCCACTACGGCACCTTTCTTCCTTTCTTCTTTCACTCCCTCCTTTATGCCTTCCATTACGCCGCGGTTCAGGCGTCGGCCGAGATGCGACATACTGTGCCATTTCCTTTCCCCAACAGCCACTTCAATTCACTCTGTGTTTGCAGGCGGAGTCTGAATTACGAGCCCGGTCCCTGGCCCACAAGACAGACTCAGAGGGGCTCGCCGACTACGCGGGCATACTGCTCGCGTACGATGCGTTTCGTGAACTCCCGTTCAGGAACCGCACACAGACTGTTCCATCCGTCGGGCTCAACGCTGAACAGACTTTTTTTGTGGCACACTGCATCAAGTGGTGCCAAGAAGACAAAACAAGCAGGGTTCGAGAAGACCAAGCTTTATACTGGAACCTGCGATCCCGGTGCATCGTGCCTCTGCAAAATATGCCAGAGTTTGCCAATGCGTTCTCCTGCAAGCCTGGGGATTACATGAACCCAGCAGAGAGGTGCGAGTTCTGGTAAAGCGGCGGGGGAACAAGTTAAAATGAAAACACAAGTGGTCATTTAATGATCGGTGTTTGTCTTGCCGCACTCATTTGTATGAGAAACTACTTGTGTGTTTTGTGTCGCACATGGTTAACATTATTTATCTTCTTTCTTTTAACCGTGCATTTGAGTGTAGTCACTGTACACAAACTATTTATTAGGCTTAAGTTTTTGTCACCGATTGAGTGTGTGTGTGCTGATGTATATACTGGAAGCTACCACATATAGAGCTTTTAAGAAACAACAATTGGTACTAAATCTTTATTTCCATCACGTACTTGTGAATATTGAGGAAAATACGCAGGTGAGGTTTAATACCTAGTGTATTTTATTGATGCACCCGATACTGTGTAGCGATAAATATGACCAATTTCTGGGTATTTTCCCAAAGTGCAGGACATCAGAAAGGTCCACTCAGGCGTTAGACACTTCCACAGGTGTTCAAAATGAAACACCGTAAAGGGCAAATATTGTTTCAGTCGTCAAAGTGACGAGCGATAAAGACTCCTCTGGGCATTTTCTTGCGTTATCGCTCTTGAGATAAAAACGGTAATTAACTGGTTAACGAAAAATAAATCGTCCTACGAAAGTTACACGTGCAAGTAGTTAGGGGGCTCGGCTACTGATCCGGAATACCTGGGTTCGAACCCGAACGCGGCGCGGCGGCCGCGTTTCGATGGAAGTGAAACGCAAAGGCGCCCGTGTGCAGTGCGGTGACAGTGCACGGTAAGTTCCCTAGTTGGTCGAAATTATTCCGGAGCCCTCCACTACGGCACCTCTTTCTTCCTTCTCTCAGTCTCTGCTTTATCCCTTCCCGTTCGGCGCGGTTCAGGTGTCCGCCGATATGTGAGACAGATAATGCGCCATTTCTTTACCCCAAAAACCTTTCAATCACTTACCGTCAAGAACACTGCTTTTACAATAGTTGTGTTTTATCATCCATTTTCAGAGTCCGTAAAATATTCTACAAATTTTTAGAGACCCGTGTGAGAACTTTATGTCGTTTAAAACACCAGTTTTAATTGGCGTTTTCAATATTACTCTGCCAATAGCAGAGTACTCTTCATATAACTTAATACAGATTGCATAATCTGTTGGTCTGAGTAATGTGATCCAAGTGCCTACCCATTTAACGCGCAAATAGCGAGTGACTAATTGATTTGTGCTTTACTAGCAGTACAGATCGTGATACTCGAGCGGGAGTTTTACAGACGGATTAGCGACCACGTGCCAGTGGTTTTTGACAAAAACAACGCCACTGTGTATTACAAAGCTTTCCCCATCAACACAGTAAGAAAATATTGAAAGGCCAGAAAGCCATGGATCATAGAAGTTTTTGAAAGGAATGAAGCTACGAGACGGAATATTCCGAGTGTTTATTGCAACCAATGTCCTGAATGAGCTACCGGCATATAAAAGGGAGAAGAATAAACTTAATTCCTGTCTTTAAAAAACCCGTAGAGTTTATTACATTGAAAAATTTACAGATACCTAGAACTGCTCCCAGAAGACGTTGATGCTAATGAACTCATTCCTTCATAAACCCACAGCTCAAAACCGCAAGACCTTAGCACTCACTTTCTAACTTCTGGCATATTCGTTAGCTGCACAAATAGCTCTAACGTTGAATTCGTTGCTGACAAAGAAGAAGACAGCATCATTCTGCAGCCAACTATGCCGCGTGAAATCGCTACTTTTGTCAAGAAGCTGAAAGATGCCTGCACAGGTGGCTTTGATGACATCACAGTTCGTCTAGTAATAGAAGTGCCAGATATTTTGTGTTCCTCTTTCGCACGTTCGTAAACTTTTCCTTCGAGACGCGTTGCTTCCCGACAAGATCAAAATCGCTCGCGTCAGCGCTGTGCAGAAAGGCGGCGATCGAACATCCCCTGACAGTTACAGGCCTATATCCGTGTTACCGGTGTTTTCAAAAACAGCAGAGCACGTAATAAACTCAGTTTGCTTTTCTTTTAGTTAATAACAGCATCATAACAAGGCATCAGTATGAGTTTCAAAAAGTGTAGTCAGTTGAGTCTGCCTTCCTCAGTATTAAGGAAAAAATAATTGCAAACATAGAAAACAAACTTTACACAGTTCGCATACTCTTAAATTTCAAGGAGGCTTCTGATTCTATAAAACATACTATTGAAAACTGGGTTTTGGAGGAAGAAAATGGCGCAGTATATGTCTCGCATATCGACGGACACCTGAACCGCGCCGTAAGGAAAGTGATAAAAGGGGGACTAAGAGGAGAAAGGAAGAAAAGCGGCGCTGTAATGAAGGGCTCCGGAATAATTTCGACCACCTGGGGATCTTTAACGTGCACTCACATCACAGAACACACGGGTGCCTTAGCGTTTCACCTCCATCGAAACGCTGCCGCTGCGGTCGGGTTCGAATCTCTGTACTCCGGCTCAGTAGCCGAGCGCCCTATACCGTTTCCATTCGCCACCGCGCCAGTGGCTCGCAGACATGCTTCTGGCGTCATTTGCGATTGACGTTAGAGAGATAGAGTGAGGAAAAATATAAGGACTAAAGAAAATGATTGCTTTATTGTTGTTATAATACTGCTCCAGTAACTTGCAAATAAATAACCTTGAATAAATTTAGCACTTCACCTTATCGCTGTATATCTTCAAACATCATGTCAGGTAGACTTGTGTTAGGCCTGTCGCCATCAGCGACATTTACGCGACTGAATCGAATTCCGTAGAATACAAGCATTACTAAGCCGTAAGGGAAGGAACAAAGAAGGGAGTGAAAGAAAGGAAGAGAGAGGTGCCGTAGTGGAGGGCTCCGGAATAACTTCAACCACCCGGGGATCTTTAACGTGCACTGACATCGCACAGCACACGGGCGCCTTAGCGTTTCGCCACCATCGAAACGCGCCCTCCGCGGTCGGGTTTGAAACCGGGTACTCCGGATCAGCAACCCAGCGCTTTAACCACTGAGCCACCGCGGCGGGTAAAAAACGTAGTATTCTTCTCACAAAGCTAGATCGATATGATATTCGGGGTAATACACTTGAAAATAGTTATCTCCAGAATCGCTTTCAATTTGTAAGCCTCGAAAACAATAAACATAGCTTGGGAATGATAAAATATAATTTCCCTGTGGGCTTGATCTTAGGGCCATTCCTTTTCTTAGTGTAAATAAAAAATATTGTAAAGATCCCCGGAACATTAGATATTATGTTACATGAAGGCGATTGAAATATCTTCTTTAATAGAAATAGCATAACCAGCTTAACATTTTCCAAGTCTGCCGTCCCGGCTCTGTTGCAACCAGCTTACTTTGAATACTGAGAAAACAAACATGTTATTTCGTGCAAAAAAAAAACGAACTCGCTCATGTCTCTGTCGATCTTGTTTTTCTAGGGAATCCGCTGAGACGAGTGAGTTCACAAAGATATCGGGGAGTTTATTTTGAAGAATATTTGAACTGGACTGAACACGTCTGGTAGTTTATTGAGGCCACTAAAACCATTGGCATGTTAAATCAACATAGGTTTATGATACCTACCTGGTTTAGACGCCAACTGTAGTACACGTTAATTTACTCCCGTCTATATTATTACAACGAGAACTAATCTTTAAAGACTGCACGTGGTACAAAAGGAAGTTCTAAGAATTGCAAATAAACTAGGATATGAACGCGTCCCGCCTATTTTTCAGAAATATAAGATATTGACATTTTACAACATGTTGCGGCCAAACCTTGCCATGCAGATGTACCACGCTGTCAACTCTGTTGGTGCAACATTTCTTGCATTTTATAGATGTCAGATTTGTACATATAATTTACATAAAGGCAAATATGCTGGAAACAGACCTCGAACATCGTACGCAACACAACTAGTTGACCATCATATTCTCGAACTGCTCAGTGCTTACTCCCAGCTACTCGACGCCCTACCCGAGTCGAATTAAGCGCCTGGGTTCAAGAAACGGATGAAACTTCTCCTTCTCAGTAAAAGGTATATTTAAGAAATACTTCTTTCTCGCTGTGTCTAGCGCTGTCCTACGCCATGTATTAAAGTTTAAAATCATGTCAAGCTTAAAATCATGCCACCCACAGTTCCTCGCAAAATTATCTTGACAATGTCATTGTAATTCATAGGTCATTGCATTGTCTGTGTGCAGATCACTTTTGTGTATCTGTATATAATGGTCGCTCTGTTCTCGTCAATGCATGGACTACATCATTTACTGAAACAGTGTACTTCAACCTTTTTCGATTCTTTATTTTGCCCCTATAGTGTAGTGTATTTCTGCTCGTCGCGCCGTTGTCTGAAGCTTTGTGTGCAATATAGGTTCCGAGGCCTCGTCAGTTGTTTGAAGACGCCTTTTGCCTCTGCTCTCCAGACAGGATAGAAAAATTGAATGTATGCATGCATGTACAGCTTACCTGATCCTGCGAAAAATAAAAAAAAATGACTGAATTACTCCTTTTTTTCATCTCTCGGTGGCTCGCGAAGCGTACGCGGTGCAAAGGGCGTCAAACCTAAAATGTCATGTTATTATTTTCTAACTGAAATGTCAGTACTTGCTCCTAGCAAGCACGGATTTGAGACTGGAATTCTTGCCAAAACATTAATATTTGAAAGCATGAAGGCGGAAACGGCAACGAACGACCGACTATTTTTTTATATAGCGCGCGGGATCTCCTTGCTTTCACCGATGGCTTAAGAAAATGCCGTGAACGTATGTGACCGGTAAAGTGTAGCGTAAACATTCCTGTAGGCCGTGCGTCGTTGTAGACGAAATGTACAGACATAGAAACCAGATGTCGGGCGTAGGCAGTACTCACGAAACACAAAACGTACAATTAGAAGTCTGAAAGTAATCTACACCAAGGTGTCTTGACGTCTGAAATCTCACTTTATCTTTTGTGACATGCAATTATCATGTCGCGAATGCGTAACAGCAATGAGTTGTCAAAAGGTACCTGTAGGTCGCAGGCACGTTCTAGGCTCCTATACTCCACTGTAGAGCAGCAGTGGTTTACTTAGCCAATCCTCAGGACTTGAACATAAAAGTAAAAAATATCCAGAACGATAGTTTAATAGTTGTTTTTTGCTCCCACTTATGTAATGCCCCGCCTAGAGATCCTCAAGAGAAAATAAATTATGATGATGATAAACATTAAACAACTCCACCTGCGACAGTTATATGGATAGGTCCAAAGCAGCGAAAGAGACAGAACATTGCACAAGTTAACCCGCGCTGAGGGTAAGGACAGGTGCAAAGCATTTGTACACTGGATACTGCACAGGTGTGCACCAAAGTCGATGAACGACGGTCGTTAGGCTGCTCGGCTACTGATCCGGAGTTCCCGAGTTCGAAGCCGACCGCGGCTGCTGCGTTTTTATGGAGGAAAAACGCTAAGGCGCCCGTGTGCTGTGCAATGTCAGTGCACGTTAAAGATCCCCAGGTGGTCGAAATTATTCCGGAGCCCTCCACTACGGCACCTCTTTCTTCCTTTCTCATTTCACTCCCTCCTTCATCCCCTCCCTTACGGCGCGGTTCAGGTGTCCACCGATATATATGAGACAGATACTGCGCCATTTCCTTTCCCCCAAAACCAATTATTATTATTATTATTATTATTATTATTATTATTATTATTATTATTATTATTATTATTATTATTAATATTATTATTATTATTATTATTATTATTATTATTATTATTATTATTATTATTATTATTATTATTATTATTATTATTATTATTATTATTATTATTATTATTATTATTATTATTATTATTATTATTATTATTATTATTATTATTATTATTATAGTTTAATACAGCACGCAGTCGTGGTGTTTTTGTAGTACGCTCGCCATATTATTATTGCCTGGCTACATCTATTGAAGAATATTAACCTATGGAGGGATGCTCTGCATATTTGTTTCCTCTGAAAGCCACTGACAGATTTTTATTTAAATGTTAAAGTTTCAAAGGAAACCACACGACGTCTGAGCTCTCTAAAGAGCTAAAGAGCAAGAACCGTCGAGCTGATCTTTCAAAAACTCGCCATAAGAGCCGGCATAAAACCACGGAGCCTTCGTATTTCTGTTTGTTTTTATATCTTATTTATTGAGTTATTAGCAACTGAAATGTGGCATACACATTCACTGAGGGCCACTCACTGAAAACAATTTGCATATTTCGATGCATAATGTCAACTATGCCATTGCTAATGGCGAAAATAATTTCCATGTTTTTCACAAAGCATGACATTCATATGTTTAAGAAACTATATTTAAGTGCGGGTCTTTGAAAGGCTTTAGCGAAATTTAAACATTACACGACAAATAAAGTTCTCAGCGTGTATGTGTATTAATGCATGGGTCAACAAACTGTTTGGAAATACTTTCTTAAAAGTGCGAATTTTTTGGTGAGAAGAAAAAGCTTTCTGTTGATTTTCTCTATATAAAGACTTCGCAGCACAAAAGAATAGCAACCTCGCTGGGACATCTTCACAGACTGCAGATGAAAATGATGTTCTATGTTCTTGCTCAGATTCTTTTGTTGACTGGTGAGCACTTTGGTGAATTTCCTATGTTATATACTTCTTAAATATATAGTTTCTTTATCGAGAGACTGCACGGCATTAAGCAGTTGGCACGTAGTACAGACAAGAAGACGCATTTTCTCCATTCTTACCCACTGCTGCTTAGAAAAGGAATCCGAAGGGCTGGATTGAAGAGAAGTAAGATTTCCTAGAGAAGCCTTTAGTAATTTTCTTTTTTTTTATTGCGGCAGTATTCCTGCCGATGTCACAGTTCCAATTAATAAATTGGAAGACAGGTGGGCCACCCAGGTGAAGTGACCTTGCGCCGTCATCACAACGTGCCCACAGGATTGTGAGCAAACTGTTGTGGCAGGTTGCACTTCATTTATTGATTGGTCGCTCGCGAAGAGCAACTTGGGCCGCACAAGGCCCACCGCTGGGGGCACCTGCCATCTCAGGGTAGTGGCGCATCGATTAACCGCTGTACCACTGCGCCAGCTGTGGTATGAGGACTCTCAGGTATCTATGAATGTAGTGTGGAGAGTGACCTTCTGCATATATGGGAATTGACCCGCTACGCTATCGCGTCCTACCCTCCAGTTCTGTAGTACTGGTGACGAGCGACAATTTCACCGAAAAACCATAGCAAAAGCGGTTCAATTTAGAAGGAGTGAGTTACTCGTAGATACGCAAACTCGCCCGCAGGTACACCAACAGCACTACGAACGTCCTAACGCACGTGTAATTAGGAAACGTGTGCTATAGAAAGTGTGCTATGGGAAAGGTGTCCGCATTATTCACGTGACACCTCTGGAAATAATTTTCTATATTTCGCCACTGCAACTTTCTAGGAAGGAATATGGTTGCAACCGGTGACATTCCGAAATCGAACAGTGCGAGTCATATATCCTTCAGAGGTAAGTAATAGCCGAGTTTGACTTGGAGGTCATGCAAAAAGATATGTTACTGAGCGTAGTACATTCATAGAGCTATTATTTCACGCGATTAATGAGAATGAAAATAACTAAATGTGACAGTGTTCCCCACCTCAGGTAGTCCATTAAAAGAAGTGGGGTAGGATAAGTGATACGATTATGTTTTTGTATCAATGCTTATCTTAGTTGTGAAGGTTTCATCATAATATATCTTTTGGAGCACCACCTGACTCTCGGTACCTGGATCAAACGATTCCTTGGGAAAAAAACAAACCACAACCTGTGCACCTACCATGTTTATTAGTCGATTCCTTGGGGGAAAAAAACAAACCACAACCTGTGCACCTACCATGTTTATTAGTCAATAAATTCATCGCATTTCGTGTTTTCTTTTCGCGTGTGAAAAAGAAAGAAGCGATCGAGGAATTTGAGAGGGACTGACAATTACGAGGGTAAGTCGGCTATGCGGCATTGCTGGAAGGTGACTGAAGTGATCGAAAGAACATAATACAGTGCAGCACATGTGGATAAAAAAACTTCCTTTTGTGCACAATACTCTCACCTTAACTGTCATTGCAGTGAATTCTGTAGTTTCACTACGCATCAGGAAATAAGCTTTCACCAAAAAGGACAGCTGTTCGGAGAAATTATATGAGTTTTTTTTTTCTTTTAGATTTGGACCGCAAGAGTTGTGAGTTCCCTACAAATCTCAAACCATACACGTGCGAGTATGATTACCCCGTATTTAGGTACGGTTACAACAAAACTTCTGGACAATGCTTTTATTTCGAAACAAACAACTGCAACGAATATATCCCAGGGGTATTTTACTCACGAGAGGAGTGCCTGCGGACATGCAACAGTAAGTTTTTACGTGATTATAACTTGCAGCAAGATACGGTTGTCGTAGTGACACATCCGCCAAACTTGAAAATTTGCCCTCCTCTGCTGTATGTGCGGTTTAGTTACATCACCATCGTGGCAAAGTCGAATGTCACCTTTAAGCTCTTGGCGATCAATGACGAGAAGATTATGCTTCAGGGTACTTATCATAATTACTTACCGTGGTGGTACCAGCTTCTTTTGTGAAAAGTCAGAAAGACACCGCTCCCTTGAGTTCCGAAAGATATTTTGAGAGCGGCGTTGTAGCCGATAATGCTTCATTGTTTCATTCCTGTCCATACTTTATTATTCAAACATACGTTAAGCTTAGTTTGCTCCGAAGCTGTGCTCTCACAGCTACCGCTTTGTGAAACATTAGAGCCTTCAATGCCACAGCTTCATGGCACTTTGGGAATATGAACCTAAGGCGTGTTTAGTATTGCTGCGAGTCTCTTGCGTCAGCGTCGTAAAACACAGCTGAAGTCCACAGCAGAAAATTTTGAAATAACTTGTACTAGTTCATTTTGCTTTACGACTCCTGAATGAAGTGTTCTTTCAGTCATGAGTCATCACTAACTAGCCCAACATGATGCATCACTGCTTTACTAGAAAGACATGCTTTAAAAAAACGAAACGTACTAAAAATGGCCCCGCCTTTACTACGTGTGCACTATTTAAACAAATACAGTCGGACCTGGTTATAACGGTATGGTTTATAACGAATCAATGGATACTAAGAAGGAAAGATGATTCCCCTTGGAAGCCTGGTCAGTACGGGCTATAACGAAGCTACGGCTATAACGAAGTAATCGCCCGGCCCCTTGAAGTTCGTTATAACAAGGTTTAACAGTCGCTAATTCGCCTACTGCTGCCAAAATACCCTGTCATCGCCAAGGCTTTTTGTGTATCTGAGGTATGTTGGCAAGGCCATCAATAATAGCATATGTGCCCTTGTAAAAAAGGTCTTCAGATACGTAGACGATAGCCCTTTTTTATAATACTGTTCAGAATACTTCTCTTCAGAATACTGTTCTAATAACGCATCTCCACAACGCTATTTTCAGGGACCTCGGTTTGCTTGAACATGGACTTGAACGTAACCGGCTGGTGGGGAGCGTATTACCGTTACGACGCTCGCAAAGACATGTGCGTGGATTACATGAGCACCCTGGCCGAGGGGCAGTTTTGGCCAGTTGGAAACCTATTTCGAAACCGATCGGAATGTACCAAAGCTTGCATGCCCGACGCCCATTTCTAACAAGCGTGCAATGAAAAGCCCGTAACTGGCGGAAAAACAGACTGCTGAGACCTGCACGCTTCTAAGGGGCACAACATTTCTTTGAATCTTTCTCTTATAGCAAAGACACATTTCTATTAAAGAATTTACGTGTTAAACATCTTTGTTCGTTGTGTTTTAAACCCATCGCGGTGGCTCAGTGGTTATGGAGTTGGATGCTGAACCAAAAGACGTGGTTTGATCCCGGCCACAGCGGCCGCATTTCGATGGAGGCGAAATTCTTGAGACCCGTGTACTGTGCGATGCCAGTGCACGTTAAAGAACCCCAGGCGGTCGAAATTTCCGGATCCCTTCACTACGTACGGCGTCCCTCATAGCCTGAGTCGCTAAGGGACGTTAAACCCTCACAAACCAAATCAAACATAACATAACTTTCAGTAGAGGTGTTTTCTCACACTTATCGAGTGCTCCATATGAAAGCCTCCCTCACGAGGTCGAGCTGCCGTATTCCGTCGCTCCCAGAATAGCAGCAAACAGGGATCTGTGATGGTGATTTCTCCTCTACGCGCGTTGAAAATTGGTCTTTGAGGAAAGGAAATGGCGCAGTATATGTCTCACATCTCGGCGCACACTTGAACCGCGCAGTAAGGGAAGAGATAAAGGAAGGACTCAGAGAATACAGGAAGAAAGAAGAGCCGTAGTGGACGGCTCCGGTATAATTTCGACCACCTGGGGATTTTTAAAGTGCACTGACATTTTACCGAGAACTATGGAACTATGGAAGTGGAACTACGGAACCGAACGTATGGAACTATGGAAGTGGGCGAAATTGGTGGGCTGTTGCTCCACGGAAGTGTCAAGTTAAGGAGTCCGGTTTTACTACCTATCTGAACAACCAGGAATGTTCACATAGCCGCGGCAAACTTACTATCAATTCGTTGATCCCCGTGGTCCAATTTGTTCGACTTAATTGGAATAACACTTCTCTTCTAATGCCCATCTAGCGGGGCTACATTGCATGCGTTGTCTTCATTCAATGGTCTTGTCAAGGCAACATTGCCATGTCTAGCTGATTGGGTATCGTACATGCCGCTCTTCCATCCCACCCTTCTTGGCTGATCAACCAGTGGATGCAACAGAACGCGTGGGTTAGCACGAAGACTACTTCAAAAACTTGGACACCCGCCCCACGAAACTAGCTAACTATATTTCTAACTTGAGGAGAAAACATTTACTCACATCATATACGGTCGCGGACAATATGAGAGGGAGCAAGGTTTGAGCGTTCATTTATTCATCACGAGAAAAACCGGCACTCGCATCCCATCACGAGAAAAAACCATCACGAGAAAAACCGGCACTCGCAGATGGGACGTTAAATCTAGGGGATGACTAGAAAAGGGGGATGACGCCATGAAGCTGCCGTATGACGCACACAGCCAGTCGAGCACCACCATTTCAGACAATGATATATATATCGGACCGGGATTATTTCTGCTCTTTTTGGCTTCTATGTATGTCAACGCTGGCTCGAGCGCTCGTCTGGCTAGCTATTCGGAATGAAGTTGGCTTTGCTCGATGCTGGCGTCTTTCATTTTGGCGCGTTTTTCGCTGCATTTGTCCTTCTTTTTGTGTTTGCTTAAAACGCAGCCCTCCACTACGGCATCTCTTTCTTCCTGTATTCTCTTTGTCCTTCCTTTATCTCTTCCCGTACTGCGCGGTTCAGTGCGTATTTGCTGCACTGCGTCGTTATTGTATTTGAGCGTGTGCGCGTGCGTGAGTGCCCACTTTGCTTTGTTGCTTCTGCTGATATGAGTGCAGTCGGAGAGAAGGCGCTCAGTGACGAAGCGACTGTCACGTTTTTAGCGCTCGTTGAAAGCTGCCAAACTATATGGAATATTTAATACGCTGGTCACCTCAACGTGGCGCTAAGGAATAGGTTGTGGCAAAAGATCGCCACGGAAATTAATGTGCCACATCCCGAGTCAGTCCCGTACACAGTCGGTACGGAATGTTTCAATTTTTTTATTACTAACAACTTCGAGCTAAGTGGGCTTTTGAATTTGTCCTTGAGTTGCATTTTACTTTGTTACGATTCCCTCGCAGGATTCTTAAAGGCGCTGTTTGGAAATAAGCGCCGGACTTTTCGAAATGAACGTTAAAAATTGAGAGCGACGAAGAGCGCCCGGGCAGCCACGCAAACAGCGCAAGCCCGCTGGGGCAGAGGGTACGCGAGAATTGTCCGCTGCATTCGAGTGAATGCTCGACGTGCGGACCGACTCGCGGATGCTTGGTCACGTGTCACGATAGCTACGCTGACGCGCGCGATCCATCCGCGATCTGGCCTTCTCGTCTGAACCGACCTTTACGGCGCGGTTCAGGTGTCAGCCGAGATGTGAGAAAGATACTACGTCATTAAAACCCATTTTTAACCCATTTTCCGCTTTTTGGTATTTGCCTTCTGATGCGCTTCTGCAGCAGCGTTAATTTCGAAGGAAAACTAAGCCATACGGCGTGAGTGGTTTTTATAGTCATATGTTTAGGCAAACTCCCCAAGCATTTACAAGCAATACAAAGCTCACCGTTTTAAGCAAAAAATAATCAAAGATTAACTTAGCCAGTACCACTTTGAGCGTTGAGTGGAGTGACACGAACCTTTAGACGCTTGGACAAATTGGATACATTTGCCGACCAGTTGTCTTCGCCCGTTTCTATTAATCTTGTCGAGTGTGCATGTTAATCTGTAAACGCTGAAATAGTACATATGTAAATACCCCCGCTCTAAGCACCTCTTAATTTCGGATGAATTTCTGAGCACCTCGGTGGCTCCATGGTTTTGGCACTCTGCTGCTGACCCTAAAGATGGGGGCTGGATGCGGGCAGTGGCGGTCGAGTTTGGATGGAAACTAAATTATAGAGGCCCTTGTATTGTGCGATGTCAGTGCAGTTAAAGAACCCTATATGGCCAGAAATTTCCGGAGCCCTTCACTACGCCGTACCTCATAGCCCGAGCCGCTTTGGGACGTGTAACCCCCATAAAGCAAATGAAAGCTCAAAAGAAGTGCCGCTTAGTGTGCCATTGTGAAATACGACCTCGACGGAGGTTGCGTACTATGAAATCCACATCGGTCCGATTTGAACACTCGGACACTCAGAATAACTGGTGTGAGCTAGCCTCCAATCTGACTAAAAGGCGTATGCCGTAAGCGACGACAGATCGTATGACATCACCCGCAACGATGTATGAAGAACGGTTGAGTCACAATTTTGTTACGAAAATGCTGATTCCATGGATAGAGTCCAAGATTGCGGCCTCCATAGCAACGACGTTGTATTCCGGTGGTTGCCATGGTAGCCGAGGTGATTACATAATGAAATAAAATAAAAATTTGGACACTGGTTGATTGATTGATTGATTGATTGATTGATTGATTGATTGATTGCTTGATTGGTTGGTTGATATTGATTGAAAACGTCTTCAGTTGCTGAATATTCATAAAACACATGGGTGGGCCGCCTGGTCCGGTAGTCCACTGGATATTGCGGCTGCGCTGGCCCTCTCCACCATCCAGTGCCAACGGTCAGGATCATCACTGAGCAGAATAGCCTCCCACTGCTCCTCCGAGGGGTTTGGAATGGGGGTGGAAAGCTTCGACGAGCAGCATTGAGCTACAGTAACGTTACCAAAATCCTGGAATATGGCCGAGGTTCGGTCTGAACAAACCGCTTAAACTGGATAATCTAAGACCGATATCGCTGACCTCGTGTTTGGGGAAGCTCATAGAGAGGGTCATCAACACGAGACTGAAGTGGATACTTAGAAGAGAACAGCCTCCTACCTAACACTCAATTCGGCTTTCACCCTCACCCATCGACGCAGGACGCCCTCTTGTGCCTGTACAAAGGCCTCCTTGAGACACCTCCCAAGGCACAGACAAGGGCCATCCTGGCACTTGATTTGAAAGGAGCGTTCGATAAAGTTCTGCATAAAAATATCCTGCAAAGCCTCGCCGCCCATACAAAAATTTCTTTACACAGTCTATAGACTGTCCATAGACTTCTGTCTATAAACTCTATAGCCTCTCTATAGACAAACCCTAGAGAGCAGTCTATAGGCAAAACAAATGCTATAGACAGTCTATAGACAATCAATAGATTTATGGCCATACACTTTTAGTAGACTTTTCACTATAGACAGTCTATAGACCATGAATAGACTAGAAGAAATACCTATAGGAAGGAAACAGAGTCTAAGAAGTCTATGGACTGTCTATAGACCATTTTTATAAGGGCGGTACCAACTGTGGCGCCGGAACCTACCACTAGATCAAAAACTTCTTATCAGCCAGGCAAGCCACTATAAACTCCGGTAGAATAAAATCAGATCCCGTCACTCTAGGCCCGAGAGGATCTCCGCAAGGGGCGGTACTGTCACCCCTTTTGTTCAGTTTGGCTACGAAAGATCTACCAGGCCTTCTCTCCAAAATCCCGGGCATCAAACACACATTGTATGCGGATGACACCACTGTCTAGAGCAACTCGTGGAGTGACGCTGAGATCGAGGAGCGTCTTCAAGCAGCAGCGGACACGGTGTACCGGTACGCCAGAGAGAGAGGCCTCCAGTGTGCGCCGGAAAAGTCCCAGTTGCTCATCCTGAAGAAACCGATGACACCCCTGGCGCAGAACATCACGGTGTATATAGACAACCACTCAGTACCGAAACCCACGGAGATCAAGATCCTATGGGGCTGTATATCCCGCAGGGGCGACAGAACATCATCAATATGAACAAGCTTACAACATCCACCGAGAAAATCCTCCGGATGATACATCGCACTAGAAATAAGCACCATGGAATGAAGGAAAGGGACATCATCCGCTTAGTGCAAGCTTTCGTGATCTCTCGGATTATGTACGTGACGGCATTCCTTTACCTCTCCAGGTCGTAAATTGCAAATTTGGAGACACTGATCAGGAAAGCCTACAAGACGGCACTGGGGCTGCCGAACTCCACGCCAACGGCAAAGCTCAAGGCGCTAGGAATGCATAATACCCTCAAAAAGATGTGGGAAGCACAATGGCTCTCACAACTCAATAGGCTCGCACTCACAAAACGAGGTAAAGATCTGCTCGAAAAGATCCATATTAATCTGCCCTATACGATAGACCAAAGGGAAGAGGTACCACGCGATGTGAGGAGACGCATCAACGTGTACCCCATTCCGCGGAACATGCATCCCGCATACAACATCGAAAGGAGAAAAGCAAGAGGGGAAGCCCTGCAGAAGAAATGGGACGAGCAACCTAACACTCTTTACGTGGACGCCGCAGGACCAAAGAATGGAGTGATGACTATTGTGGTCTCAACGCCTTCAGGATCGACGATGAACTGCGCCTCGATGAAAACATCCAACCCCACTCACGCAGAGGAAGCAGCTATTGCATTAGCTATAGCATCTAACCCCAACGCCGTTGTGCTCACTGATTCCCAGAACGCCTGTCGCAACATCAATAATGGATTAATTCACACGTCAGGGTTGTCATTGCTGACTAAGCACCCACCCAGCCAAGCCTCAGTTCTCTGGTTTCCCGGACACCTGGAACTACCAGGAGGAAATGAAGCCGCTCACAGGCATCCCCGAGCTCTTCTATACCAGGTGTCACCCCTTGATGACCGTGAAGGGTGCTGCGACCTAACTGATTTAGCAGTGTATGCTGACAATCTCGCACCATACAGAACAGCCAGGAAGGAGTACCCAACACCATATAAATTCCTCAATTAGTCAGAAGAGAACATCCTTAGGAGACTACAAACCAATACATACCCAACGCCAGCTATGTTACACCAGTGGTACCCTACACTATACTCTCCGCAGTGCCCACACTGTGGAGAGGTAGCTAAACTCTACCACATGGTGTGGGCAGCCCCTGATTATGGGTCACCCGTTGGAATCCCTGCCACGAGCTAGGCTTGAACTTGCAAGTTTATGCTGCACGGAACGCTGAATCGTATGACACCATCCGGAGCATTCTGCGGCAAACGGTTTTTTACGCAGCCCCCCATTATTTCCGACACGCGGTGCAGACTATGCAGATGGATTTTCGACCGAACGAGCTGTGTGCGCTTTCGAGTATAATTAATGTCAGCCAAGGTCGCGACTCGTCAAATTAAATTGGTATACATGGGTGAAAGGTGGGAGATAATTGGCATTTGCGTTGACGACGTTGCCGACTCCGATGATTTTGAGGAAAGTAATGGTGCATAACTGGCTCGCTAGGTCAGTGGACACCTCAATCGTGCTTTGAGGTATAGCCCCCGTCCAAACTATATAGCCCAAGTGGTTTGCTTCTAAGCTGTTTAGCGGGGCTCCCTAGCACATCTAGCAGTCGAAAGCTTGCGAGGATTGAAGCCGCAGTCATTCTTCTTCCGAGAAGTTACGGTCGCTTAAAATGCATAACGAGTCATACAGCAGGCCTCACAAGCAAACCTCTTGGGCCGTATACTTTTGACGGGGGGTGTACGTGGCGATGGTGTCCACATTACAAAAAACTTGCTTCCCCAAAATATTCCGTACTACGTAATGCTAAACATCCGGTTAAACCACCGGAGAGTACGTGACCGCACGTTCCAAAGGTTCCTAACATAGATTCTATCTGATTTAGAGGCCGGTTTGCTGGGAAAGCTTGGGCTTGAGGTCAAATCGCTGGTTTTCTTTTACACTTTTTATTTGTTAAACAGTCAGACAATTCGATATGTGCTCCCTATTATCTGCGAGCTCATTCTTCTCGCATACAATCTCCTAGCCTCTTTGTCGTCTTCGAAAATAGTGCTTCATTTAAAAATGCTGGATGGTGCCAGCGATGGCCTCAAGAACGCTTCGCTAGGGTTAGCGAAGCGAGGCCCAGGCTATAGCTAGGCTACGGAGCAGATGGCCTAGGAGCCGGCTTCGGCTGATCCCCGGCGTTGGGGGCAGCTGCGCTGGTAACTGAAGGACTTTTATCCAGCGGAGGCCCGGCGTCAACGGATGGGCGCCCGACCATGTGGTCGTAAGCGGGCGAAGGCCTCCACGTGGCCTCCGGGGACTGCCTGTTTGCCGGGTACTCGGCCCTGTGTAACGTCAGCCGAAGACAAACAGCATTAGCGGGCCTAATCAGCGCGCTTCTGGACTTACACAAAGGACATCATATCCCACCAAACGAGAATGTTTGTCGCTTTTTAAGGCGAAAGCCTTTCTCGACTCATAAGTGGCGTGGACGGAAGTTGTAGGCTGAGGCTGTCCGCAAAAGTGTTCGCACGAACTGTCAATCATAAGCAAAGAAAACTTAGAAAGTTGGGGTCTAGGTGGCAACCGAACCCGGGCCACCGGTGTGCAAGGCAGGGCGCTGCCAGTCCGCCAAGACACTTCGACGTTTGGGGCTGAATAAAGGCACGTCTAGTGAATTCACATTCTTAAAAACTTATCTTTTACATGTGTATTGAGGCCTACAAGCGTAATTATGAGCATATTAATTACAGATGTCGCAATCAAGCGAGTACGAAATTTACTCTGTTTCCCCTAAATTTCCCCTTGTGCTTGGCGTGCAGTCGAAGCTCCATCATGCGGCACCAACTGAAAACCCCCCTCGCAATGTACGGCGCTGGCCCAGCAGATGGCGCAGGTGGCGGACAGCACACAGCTTTCGCATTTGCGCACGTAAGAACACTAAAGGGCACCTCATAATTTTTTTAAAATTTAGATGGACATGTAAGAAGTTGATGCTTTTTTCGTTTGTTCTTTGTGCAACGCCTTATGAAGCTGGTGGCTGCAGAAGACGTGCAACCGGGGAGGGGGGGTAAAATTAGGCGCCCCTCCCTTTCCGCTGAGAACGATTTATCGAGGAATCACATTGGCCTTTCCCTTTTGCCTGCGACCAAAGTTAAGAAAAAAATTCCGAATATAAAAAGGTACACCCTCCGCGGTGGCTCAGTGGTTAGTGAGAAGCCTTCGGACATTTACCACATGGTGTCGGCATGCCAATCAACCCCGCACCTTCCCCCTACCCCCAACCCTACCCGGGAGGACGTGGAGGCGGACCTGTTCGGTTGCTCTGACCTGGCGAGCCAAGCGGCCCTGGTCGGGCGCGCCCGAGCAGCAGCTACCGCCAATGGGCTGCTGTAATTAGCAGCCCACCTAGCGTTTGTAAGGAACGGCCTCTTAAGGATTGCTCCACTCGCTCCCTGTACATATTTTAAACATAAAAGTTTTTCAGTCAGTTAGTGGTTATGGCTGTCGGCTGCTGACCGGAAGATGCGGGTTCGATCCCGGCCGCGGCGGTCGAATTTCGGTGGAGGCGAAATTCCAGAGGTCCCTGTACTGTGCGATGTCAGTGCACGTTGAAGAACCCCAGGCAGTCCAAATTTCCGGAGCCCTTCACTACGGCACCCCTCACAGCCTGAGTTGCTTTGGGATGTTAAGCCCGCATAAACCACTAAACCTTTCTTCCCTCCCACCAGGCTTAACAAGCGTTGATAATTAATATTCTCATGGTTACAGCTTTCTGCAGCCATTCAGAAGTGTTGTTCGACAGTTAGGCGACGCACAATTTATCTCTGCGCTCTTTTACTCCCTCCAAACCTTCGCTCACGGCGCTGTCCATTTGCCCGGCTAGTGACACAGTTACTGGGCCTTTTGTTTCCTGATCACCTCCTCTTCAGGACGCTCAGCGGCTGTGTTGTTCTGCGTCGGTTTGTGAGAGATGGTAGGTTCACAACTGGCGGCGATAGTTCTATTTACATGCAGGCTAAATATAAGACGTCTTATCTGCTCAGATTTCGGTAGAAATGCAGCTCCTGTGAAAGCTTAGAGTGAAGTGATGTAGCATTAACGGGACCTTGAACCGATCATGATGTAGAAATGAGGTGCTACACCAGCCTTGAATAACAGCACCAGAGCTACTTTTTTTAGTACCTAGACCGAAACAGGTGTGAGAAAAAATTCGGTTATATTTTGCCCCAGTCACCGCAGGCGAATATCCCGTTGTTGCCCACCTTGCTCATCATTACCAAGAAGAAACGAAGGAACCAAAAACTTGGTGTCCATGCCCCTTCAAAAGTCAAGGGAAAAGAACAAAATTCAAAAAGTAAACCAAACACGGAATAATTAGGAAATCTACAAGAGAAAGTGAGGCAGCTTGAATGCCCACATCTCAATAAACCTTCTGACGTCTGGGAGAATATACTTCATATAAGGAGCGCGCACCTCGTCCCAAAACTTGCAGCGATTACTGGATACTTTTCTTTTCAACTCAAGGTGATGTTCTTAGTGGGGGTTGGGAACTGTCCACAATTGTGCCGGTGGGAAGAGCAAATGTGCAGATTCCATTCGGTGAAGAGATAACTGGTGATCTCTTAGGGTAACGGAGTAGCTTCGAAAGGAAGGAAAGGGTATCTGGGAGCGGCAGAGAGGCAAACAGGGAGACTGAGATTAGGAATCCCGCTGTGATGGTACAGCCGCGGCTGACGACTGACTGAGGCAATGCGGTGCAAATTGTAGAGGCCCTTAACCCACAGCGGACGCAGCCTGCGTAATGCTCCTGCTGATGATCACTACCAATGTGTCATATCCGTCCTGCTTTACCAATTGAGTCATATTCTGGCATTCACTTGCATACACTTTTTTCCTTTGATGAAGTGATAAAGGAGCGGCTAAGAGAGGAAAGGAAGAAAGAGGGGCCGTAGTGGAGGGCTCCGGAATAATTTCGACCACCTTGGGATCTTTAACGAGCAGTAACATCGCACAGAACATTGCCGCTTTTGCATTTCGCTTGTACAGGATTGCAATGCACCAAATCGCCCAAACGTCTGTGCTCTTGGGCCTCGATCGAAACGCAGCCGCCGCGGTAGGGTACGAACTCGGGTACTACGGATCAGTAGCCGAGCGCTCTAACCACTGAGCCGACACGGCGGGTTAATTTTTAGCAGTAGTGAAATCTGGCTCCTGCCGATTATGATAGAAGGGTAACGTCCGCCCTTCTTGTCTCGTCCACTCCTATCCTTGTCTTCATATTGCAGAGCGAGTGACTGTGCCGAGGTGTCCCGAAAGCCTCACTCACCCCGGCTTGGCCTCCCTGGTGACGAGGCGGCTTCTGGCGGCGGCCACCTCGTCCAGTGCCTCTCGGCGCGCTAGGGACGGCCGGCAGCCGGTCGCCATGCGTTTGTAGTAGCGGTCGTAGAGGCGCGTCAGCGAGATCACCTCGTCGTGCACCGTGGTGGCCATCTTGCGCAGCACCGCCAGCGTTACGCTAAGCACTGTGCCCACGACGATCATCATGATCGTGTTGGAGCGCAGGTAGGTCACCATGGCGTCCACGCAGTTACGCGTATAGATCTGCGCCAGTCGACAAAAACACGGGGGGAAAGATGCCGGCTTCTAACCGCGAAGACAATACACTCACTCTAGAGCGAAAGCGACACCGCAATACCACACACCCTCTACACATTCTCGCTAACCATAATGCCGACCATCACGGTAATGCCTCTTGATAGCCGGCCGTTAATCTGCGTGCTCTACGCACAGTCGTCCACAGGCCTGTCTAGATCACTCGAACTCCGCGCCGACTGCGCTCCGCAGCGCGTACAGTGACGTCAGTGCCTGGTTCAAGATAACTCATCTTTGAGTGCCGTCTGAGCATCAGATCTGCGCAATCTCGAACCAGGCGCTGTCACTAGACGTCGCTCTGCGCGCTGCGGAGCGCAGACGGCACGGAGCTCGAGCGCTCCAGACAGGTCTGTGGGCGACTGTACAAAAAACGGCGTATTGACCTGCCAACAACGATCTTTTCAGGCCACGTGATTCTGACTGGTACCACGACGGCCGCTATAGACAGTCTTGTTTGAACATTCTTAAAATCAGGGTGCCGAAAAGTGGAGAATTATATTTGTTAAACAGACTTCAAATCTTGTCGAACAGTGAGTTATTGAATGCGCGCCTGTTTTTGTGCAAACATTCTTGACAGTATATCATGGTGCTGCCACAAAGAGTTACGACAACCTCCACTGCTCAGTTTACTTTCCTGCTTGTGACAATACAGCAGTGATTTGGGCTCGTGTGTGTACCTTCATCCATCGAATAAGCGCATAGAAGACAAACAACAAAAGGATTTGTTTGCGTGCCCTTCTACTGGCCTCGTCTTCTGAGCACTTGCGCAAAAGGGAAATCAGTGGTATTGCATGCAGAAACCAAAACTTCTCTCGGTTAAACCCACAATTTCCTTTTTCATTCTCTTTGCTCCCTTCGACAGCTTTAAAACCCAGTAAGTTTGTAAAATATTAGTTTTAACTCCTAAAATCCTATGAATCTAAGTGAAAAATCTCGTTTCGGCTTATCTTACCTTTAAAATTTCCTGAAAAAAATACAGAAAAATTCCTCGGAGCGAACAGCACTGAGGGTCCATATTCTCTCGAAAGGTGCATTTGTAGTTATATCCCCCAACATTCGGGAGCCTTGATGTTAACACACAACTATGCCAAATGTTATAACAAAGTGAATTTTGCGGCGCCCCAACAAGACTAACTACGTAGGGACTCTCAGGCACAATACGTCTCTTCTCCGATTAACCGCGCGTTTTGAGAACTAAGTGGTTCAGTCAGCCCTGCTTTGTCCATTTTAATCCTAGAATTCTGGAATTTCTTTACGGAAAGTGGTACCGCAATCTTATCCGCGACTCCGAAAGATGTCGCGACATTTGTTGGTGGCGAGAGGGCGCACCTTCCTCCAGGCCTCCTGCTCGGGGACGTTGAGGACGCCACGGCCGCAGAAGCGGTGCTTGAGCCTCGTCTCAATGTCGAGGCGTTCACCTTCCTGCCGCTTGCAGCACGAGGCCGGCACCGAGCACCGCTCCGTGCTAGGGTTGTACTTGGAGCAGTTGAAGTAGATGTTGTGGTCCCAGTCCCGGTAGCGCTCACTCGTCACGCCGCAACACTCGAAAAAAGCCTGCGCCGCACGTATACATCATCATCGCCATCAGTATCGTCACTATCATCCCCACAACATTCATCATCAACATCATCAGCCTGGCTACGCCCTCTGCAGGGCAAACGCCTCTCCCAAACCCGCCGCGGTGGCTCAGTGTTTAGCGCTCTCGGCTACTGATCCGGAGTACCCGGGTTCGAACCCGACCGCGGCGGCGGCGGCGGTGTTTCGATGGAGGCGAAACGCTAAGGCGCCGGTGCGATGTCAGTGCACGTTAAAGATCCCCAGGTGGTCGAAATTATCCCGAAGACCTCCGCTACGGCACCTCTTTCTTCCTTTCTTCTCTTAGTCCCTCCTGTATCTCTTCCCTAACGGCGCGGTTCACGTGTCCGCCGATATGGCGCAGTATCCGTCTCACATATCGGCAGACACCTGAACCGCGCTTCAGGGGAAGGGATAAAGGAGGGGAGTTACAGAAAAAAAGCAGAAAGAGGTGCCGTAGTTAAGGTCTCCGGAATGATTTCAACCACGTGGGGATCTTTAACGTGAACTGACATCGCACAGCACGCGGGCGCCTAATGCGATTCGCCTCTATCGAAACGCGGCCGCCGCGGTCGGGTTCGAACTCGGGCACTTCGGATCAGTAGCCGAGCGTCCTAACCACTGAGCCACCGCGGCGGGTCTTTCAACGGCGACTTCTGGCAGTGGTGGTAGCGATGAAAAACTCTTTTAATGCTTAAAAAATGGTCAGGCTTAGCTTGGTTAAGCCAAGAATGCGTTGCATATCTCGATGGAGTTCCGTGCTGCTGCGTTGACTCGATAGGCTATTAACTCGATCGCCATTGAAACTGCCCGTGTAGCAGCGCTCGATCGCCTTTGAGTCGATAGACTATCGGTTCGAGGGCCCTCGAAATGCCCGTGTGACAGGGGTATAAGACTGTCCCGGCGAAGGAGCGCAGCTCTTTTATACATATGCCGTGACCTCAATCATAGCGCAGCGCCCCTAGCGGGAGGAGCGGGAGCCAGGTGGTGGCTGCGGCCGCGCGCGACCGCGCCAGTTGGGGCCCAGCTTTTCCTCCGTGACGTCACGCGCAGTCGCAGCGCCCCTAGCGGGAGGAGCGGGAGTCAGGTGGTGGCTGCGGCCGCGCGCGACCGCGCGAGTTGGGGCCCAGCTTTTCCTCCGGCTGTCGTGACGTCACGTCACGTGGTTGCGCTAAAGGTCAATGGTGGCGCCTGGCCGCGCCCAAGGGCTGAACTGAGTGATTGCAATATGCAACGCATAAAAGAGAGTTTGGGTGTCAGAAGACATCGTACAGCACCCGGGCGCCTTAGCGTTTTTCCTCCATAAAAACGCACTGATCGCGGTGGCGTCAGTGCACGTTAAAGATCCCCAGGGGGTCGAAATTATTCCGGAGCCCTCCACTACGGCACCCCTTCCTTTCTTCTTTCACTCCCTCCTTTATCCCTTCCCTTACGGCGTGGTTCAGGTGTCCAACGATATATGAGACAGATACTGCGCCATTTCCTTTCCCCCAAAAAAACAATTATTACAGCTCGCGTGCACCTGCTGGTGACTGTGACAGTTGCGAAGCCGATGATCACGAAGTCATGACTATCAGTCAATGCTATTCTTGAGTGGCCTCCTTCGATGTGCGTCTGTGGCTTTGTTATTGACTGGTATCCGACTATGGCCGTATGGTTTGGACAGAACACGACCTCTGCGACGCGAAAGCCGAGAGTAAAAAGCGGCTATTCAGCGCAGCTCACCTGGGCATAGTCGACGAGACGCGCGTAGTCGGGGTTGTCCCGGTAGCTCACTATCAGGTCGATGGTGAACACGCTGTTCACACTCTGCGAAGACCAAGGTAGCCCGAGAAACAATGGCGAGGTGAAGGGTAAGGACATGAGGTTCGGATCTGTTCAAAATCTGTGCAGCGAAAAGAGAAACTAGTGCGATATTGCTGCGTCTTGCGCACTGTCTCAACCACTACAAAGGCTAAGTACTATATTGACATCTGTGCAAGGTACGTCTAACGCAGTTAAAGCCGTGTTGTGCCGTGGGAGAGGCCTTTGTCGTGCAGCGGGCATTGAAAGGCTGATGATGATGATGATGATGATGATGATGATGATGATGATGATGATGATGAAGCAAAGAGAGTAAGAAACAATCCGACCGATTTTTACTCTCAATCAGCCCTCGTATACGACTCTTCTACCTTCTGTCGTCATCAACCTTAGGCCGACTATTCGTGGGTAGACAACCGCGCTGCTTGGAGGAGATAGCTGGCTATCCCTGTTGGCTCGGGAGTGTGCTCTAGGTACTATGAAACCGCAGGATAAGAGGTTAAGTGCACCCCTTCGCACCTTCGGGACGATGTGACAACACTTTTGACCAATTAGAATAACACTCCCGTGTTAAGTCTAAGTGTACTGGCACAGTAAGGTCGCTTTGCAGTGACATCTGCATTATTTCGGTTTTGAGAAGCGAATATTTCAGTTGGCAGTTTGTTCAGTCCGAAAGAAACAGCGCCCTGTTGTTCTGCTGGCCAGTTGCGACGTCTTATCAGCGATCTGCGGGACGTTTCAAACAAGACCACGAAAAGTACAGGTATCGCTATAATTTCTAGGCTGGGGGCGACAGCGATAAGTCTGCGAGTATTCCGGAGAGCAGTTCCGTAAACTATCTGATTAGATAACGAAAAGGGCGGAACGTTATCTTAAATTATACGTTCCGCTAGTGTCATACACATGGCGTCTGTCTCTCGCTTCACTCAACGGTCGAGTGCCTCAGACGGGCGCACACTGGCGTCCTTACGATAAGTGTTCGGGCCTTTTCACGTAGGATGGGAGTTGTCGCAGGATCCCTCGGTGGGAACTCCCGGCGAAGCGCAAGTTGGTGATTCGGGAGGAAAATGCAACAAGGAGGAGTGGGATCCTGGAATAGGGACTCCACTCATTCCATCAGCTATCATTTTGTGCAAACAAATGTTCTATCCCTCTCTCTCTGACTTCTCAGGAGTGCACCTCACCTCTTATCCTGCGCTTTCATAGTACCTTGAGCACGCTCCCGAGCCAACGGGCACAGCCAGCTATCTCCTCCAAGCGGCTCGGTTGTCCACCCCCGAACAGTCGGCCTAAGGTTGATGACGACAGAAGGTAGAAGGGTCGTATACGAGGGCTGATTGAGAGTAAAAATCGTACTCTCTTTGCTTCATCATCATCAACCTGACTACGCCCACTGCACGGCATAGGCCTCTCCCATGTCTCTCTAATTAACCCTGTCCTTCGGCAGCTGCGCCCACCGTATCCCCGCAGACTTCTTAATCTTATCCGCCCACCTAACTTTCTGCCGCCTGCTGCTACGCTTGCGTTCTCTCGGAATTCACTCCGTTACCCTTAAGGACCAGCGGTTAGTTTGCCTTCCCATTACATGCCCTGCCCAAGTCGATTTCTTCCTCGATTTCGACTAAGATGTCATTAACCCGGGTTTGTTCTCGCACCCACTCTGCCCGCTTCCGGTCTCTTAACGTTGTATAATTTTTCTTTCCATAGCTCGCTGCGTTGTCCTTAATTTAAGCTAAACCGTTTTCGTTAGCTTCCACGTTTCCGCCCTATAGGCGAGCGCCCGTAAGACATAGATATCGTATACTTTTCTCTTGAGGGATATTGGTAAACTGCCAATCATGATCTGACAACCCACCATATGCCCTCCACCCCATTCTTACTCTTCTAGTTATTTCCCTCTCGTGATCCGGATCAGCGGTTCCTACGTTTCCTTCAGTAAATACCGGATTATAGGTTTGGGCCCAAACAAAAGCCGTTATGCGACCTCCCAGAAATGCGCCAAACTGCGCTCACACTGCTGCCAGCCATGGGGATGAAGAAGGAGCCGAGGATGAACAGCCCGTTCAAGATCACCAGCACCCGGATGCCCCGGATGTACCAGGTGAGGAAGTAGACGTTCTCGCGCAGCGCCCCCATGAAGCCCATGAAGCTGATGAAGAGGAGCACGCCCGAGACCAGCAGCACCGTCACCTGGATCTCCACCATGAAGCTGACGAGCAGGGATTGACTCCTAAAGGATATCTCGTCTCGACGCTCCACGATGGTGACGACCTGCGACACAGGGAACGTATTGCAGACTCCGTGCGACGATGCGCGTGTCCGTGGTGTTTCTTTTGCCGGCCGTGCTTTAACTTAAACGGACACTGAGAAGGGGTTCATTAATTTCGTTCTCATTATCTTTCTTGCGGCTCTTTATGCATATTCTGATGTTTGTCCGACAGCAAAACTTCCCCAGCCATTCAGTTCAAACTCGTTATCTCAAGACCGAAAGGGACCCCGTGATCACCGTTTGGAAGTCAATCCCATACAAAAACGTCCTATAGGCGTCTGTGGAAAAAGATATGTCCGTCTATGGCCTTTTATGAACGTCTATAAGCACCCACAGAGGTGCTTATTGCCAGCTATTGAAAAATCTATGCCACTAAAGCTATAGCTTTGGAACCATACAATTGTCTTAAGCTCTCTATAGAAAAATATATCAGCCTGTATAGACAGCTATAGACAGAAATAGGAAAGGTCTATAGCTATTTGGGCCAAAATTTTATAGCCGGCCATAGGACATTTTTGTATGGGATAGAGTGGCGTAGCCTAATCTCAGTGATCCGCACGGTACAAGCTGTCTTGACGCTCAGTGGTCTCCTTGTGAAAACTTGGAAGGGATACTTAAGGTCTGCCTTAACTGTATGACGTGGTAGCGCTGATGGGCTGATGCCCATATATGCTCATTTAATGATTCTCTACATTGGTAGACCGCTGGTAGACCTAAAACCACCTTTGGCGCAGTGGAGTGGTGCAGCGGTTGAGCGATGTGCCACTGTTTCAAACACAGCCACTGGTGGAGCTTGCGAGACCCAGGCTGCCCTTTCCCGGCAACCTCTGGCGACCAGTCGTTAATTTAACTGCCACCTGCCACAGTGACAGTTTGCTCACATTTCGGTGGGCAAGATGCGATGACGTCACAAGCGCACCTCTGGAGATTTCTCTGGGGATTTTTCGCTCACCTGACTGCAGGCGATGATGCCGGGTTTTCCGCTGAACGGGAGGCCCCTTAGCGCTGCTGCTCTAAAACTGCCTGCGGTAGTGACACCTGTATTTCGTTTCATGACCTATTCAAGCCCGGAACGCCACCGTTTCCAGTAAAAGTAGCGCCTTTTTTATTTATTATAATCATCATCTTCGCCAGCCTGACTACGTCCACTGCAGGACAAAGGCTTTTCCCATACTTCCCCGGTTAACCCTGCCCTAGAACGCGATAGACTATCACGCAGCTGGGCAAACTTCAATTTGTCCATAGTTTTCCTTTACCGTGGCTTCCGCATTCATTCGACGGATGGATTCTGCCAGTCTACACTGAAGGCCCGCCTGAGTTACAGGACCATTCAAGGCACGCAATTTCCGGTTCCCATTCCGCAGCCAGCATGCCCCTTATTCTTCCCTCCCCCCTGGACCCCTTGAGAGTTGGAAGCCTAATATACTGCTATGGTCACATACAACCCGAGAATAAAGCGGCGAAAGCCTCTTAAAGGAGGTACTACAGCCAATGGAATCAACCGGTTGTCGCGACATCACGGTTAATCTGTTGTAGTCGTGAAGTATGGTTAATCCCCTCAGACCTGATATCATCCGCGATGCCACGCTAGCAAGAGATTTAAGCACTACGTCATGACAATTGATGAATGCCATTGCATGCCTTAAGGGTCTCCGTTAGGGGACATTCGCCGCTTCATTCCTGACTTCTATCCTGCTCTATCGCGGCAAAACAGACGCTACTTCGCCGGAATGCGAGTGAAAGGCAGAAACCCTATAATTGAGGCTGATATCGGCCGCTCTACATGTACCGACGCGTAGCAAGAGCTCAGCTGAGTGGCTAAGGGGCCAATAACTTTATTTCGATGGGCAAGGCCAGTTTGGCGAAATAATGTCGATGATGGCTAATTTTTATGGCGCAAGGGCATCTATGGGTAAAAATCGCCATGACACAAGATTTTCTTTTTTTTTTCTTATTATAAGGTGGTGTCGAAGACCCCATTTCTCAAGCATTTCAACCTAAAGAAGCCGACAACCGGGCATGGGAAAGCTTGTGCCCATTGTATCCCCTGTGGGAACCTGGCGGCAGTGGGGATCGAAACCCGCACTTCCCACATGCGGCGAAATAACGTCATCGCTGACGTGTTTGGGTCTACGCGAGGTTGAATCAAGTCTATATTTTAACGCGATAGCGTTAAAGGCCCAGTTCACCAGAAAATTTGATGTCGGTGTTGACGGCGTCGGCGTTGTGCGCGAAAAAATCACGGGCATGGCTCTGGCAGGTGGTCCCCAAAGAGCAACCTGGGAGGTTGGTGGGTCACTTGGGTCACGTGACTTCTCGGTGCCATCACAATTTGCCCACCGGAAAGCAACACCCCCCCCCCCTCCCTCACAGAAGCCGATCCCCACGCAAAGGGAAAGCATACACCCCGTGGAAAAACCAGTGGACACCATTCGGCACTGGGTTGGAACTCCGCAAGTGCCGCATGCGAGGTGGGTGCTCGAGCCACGAAGCCACCACAGCGCTGGCTTCGCAATGCAAAGGCATATGTGTGTTCACTCACGCATACGAAGACGACCATGCAGTTCACGGCGAACATGAGCAGGTTGAGGAACACGAGAGGCACTCTGTGCAGCGGGTTCACGTCGATGATCAGCGTCGACTCGTCGGGCTTGGGCGTCGGGATCTCCTGCATGGCGACGACCCACTCTCGCTGACCCTGCGGGAAAGATCAGGGCTACGTCCCAGGGGCTCGCGCCGCGTGCCTTCTTGAGGCTGCCGCCGCTCGGAACCGTAGCGCGAGCCTTTAAATGGCGATGATAATGCTACAGTCCTGAGCTGACGATTGAGGTGGTGATACTGGTTGTTTCCTTTACAATTGGTCGCTACTAAAAACTGGTGCTGCGTAGCTAAAAAGAAAACAGAAACGAAAGCAAGAAAGCAGAAAAACGAAAAATAAAGAGAAAAACACTCTGCATGTTTGATGACTCTGAGCAGAGTTTCACAGCTACTCGTCATCATCATCAGCCTGACTACGCCCACTGCAGGGCACAGGCATCTCCCATATCTCTCCATTTAAACATGTCCTTTGCCAGCTGCGGCCACCTTATCCCCGCAAACTTCTCTTGAATCTCATCCACCCACCTAACCTTCTGCCGCCCCATGCTAGGCTTCCCTTCCCTTGTGATCCAGTCTGTTACCGTTAAAGACATCGGTTATCCTGCCTTCGCATTCATTACATGCTCTGCCCAAGCCCATGACTAATATGACAAAGAAAAACTGGGTTACAAATTACGATATCTTCCTCAGCGATATCCACTTCATTACTGGTTTTTCTTTTTAACCTTTCGCCGTCTCACATCGTCATCATCATCACCAGCCTGAATACATCCACTGCAGGGCAAAGGCCTCTCCCATGTCTCTCCAGTTAACCCTGTCCTTTGCCAGCTGCGCCCATCCTATGCCTGCGAACTTCTTTATCCGCCCACCTAACCTTCTGCCGCCTCCTGCTACGCTTGCCTTCTCTTGGAATCCACTCCGTTACCCTTAAGGACCAGCGGTTATCCTGCCTTCGCATTACATGCCCTGCCCAAGCCCATTTATTCCTCTTGATTCCGACTAGGATGTCTTTAACCCGCGTTTGTTCCCTCACCCACTCTGCCCGCTTCCGGTCTCTTAACCTTACACCTATAATTTTTCATTCCATGGCTCACTGCGTTGTTCTTAGCTTAAGCTGAACTCTTTTCGTTAGCCTCCACGTTTCTGCCCCGTAGGGGAGTACCGGTAAGATTATGCTGTTGCACACTTTCCTCTTGAGGGATACTGGTAAACTGCCATTCACGACCTGAGAGAACCTGCCATATGCGCTCCCCCCCATTCTTATCCTTCTAGTTATTTCCCTCTCATGATCCGGATCAGCTGTCACTACCTGCCCTAAGTAGACGTATTCCTTTACCACTTCCAACACCTCGCTACCAATTGTGAACTGCTATTCCCCAATACAGCACACGTATTTATTCCTGGAAAGCCTTTATGCCTGGTGTGTCTTCCAGTGTTCACATCGAAGTCGTTCACTGTAAGCGTCATGTGCCTCCACCACGAAGTATGATAGACTGGAGCGGCGACTCTCGCCAGCCGCAATGCATTCGGTAGGCGCGTTTCTGCTACACAAACGCTTTGTACGTGTCCGACACTAAGCGTTTTCTGTACTCAATCCCGTCGCTTCCCTTAGCCCGCCAACGCGACTAAGCGCACGCTATCACCCTTTCGCTATTCTCCTTGCAGATTGGATTGGATTGTAAAACATTTAATTCGTCAGAAAAGGCAGAATGCAGACGATCCGTGCTAGGTGGCTATCAGTCCACGGCTGACAGCGACCTGGGTAGCCCATTCAATGACCCGGGTTTGAACTCCCAAGTCTGAGCTGACCAACACGGCCTCCCACTGCTCGAGAGTAGGAACCTGTATCAGAGATTTCGGGGGCGGCTCCTCTTTGCAATTCCACAATAGGTGATCATAAGTGGCTAAATCACCACATAACGTACATGCAGGGTCGTATTCACCGGGGTATAATTTTGACAACAGGTAAGGCGTCATGAAGGATCGCGTCTGGAGTCGCCTCCAAGTGGTCTCCTGCTCCTGCTCCTTATTAAAGGCTTTGCAGAACTCTCGAACTTATCTTTGCACAACTAGCGAAAGTCCCTTGATTTTGAAACTACCGCCATTCTTCGAACTTTGGCGCTGGAGCGCCGACCCTCACACTTCCTCCTCGCCCGCCTCTCTCTTAGGCGGGCGATAAGAAAATTTCGATATTTATCTAAAAACGTGGTACGTGCCGTGTTTTAGTCGGCAGCTAACTTGAAACGAAAATCGTCTTCCTTTTTATGTACTCCATGGAAACCGTCAGAAAATTGAAGGGGCTGTTAAGCTGCGCCTTAAGGGCATGATGCAATTAAGTAATTCCCATATGTGCAGAAGGTCATTCTCTACTTCACGTTAATAGACCCATGTGAGTCCTCATACTCCTCCGGGGCGCAGTGGTGCAGCTGTTAACCGATGCGCCACTGCCCTGCGATGGCAGGTGCTTACAGCGGTGAGCCTTGTCTGGCCCGGGTTGCTATTCCCGAGCGACCAATCGTTAATTTAACTGCCACCTCCAACAGTGGAAAGTGTTGTAGGCAGTACCCACATGCAGTGGCTAGGCCGTCTCCTTGGCTTGGTTTGGCTGCGCGCTCGCGCGAGGCTCGCGGCGGCAGCTGGTACTCGTCTCGCCTCCTGCCGGGATTCGCCTGGCTGGAATAGAGCCGTCCGGTTGGCGTCTCAACGGTCCTGCTTTCCTCAACTCAACAGGAGGTTTTCTCACTATCCGGTGCGAAGTTTGTGATGACGCCACAAGGTCACATGACCTAGGTGGTCCACCTGCGTCCTAAGTTGCTCTCTGGGCACCCTCTGGCAGAGTCACGAATGTGATTTCTTGCTCACAAGGCCGACGCCGGATTTTCTGGAGAATTGGGTCTTTAGCGCTATCGCGTTAAAACCTCTTTCTTCAGCTACACGACTCCTATATAGGAGCCCTTAACCGTGATAAGGGTTAAGGCTTATGGGTATCAGTGTTCTTTCCTGAGCGGTTGTTCCACTTGAAGGTGGACTAAACTTTATATACTGGAAAAAGAAGCGCGGCCCTTGCTCCCCAGGAGCACACTTAGCAGTCCAGGAGCTCTCTGGCCTACCCTTTGCGCCTCGTCCGGGTGAGCAGTCTTCTTTAGTTCATCAGGTCGACGGCTATCAGTGCGTCTTGGCAGGGAGAGCGGGTTGTGTTGAGGATGGGGTCGACGGCCTCTGCTTGCGGGAATCGGTGGATGACCAACGGACGTTGACGGATCAAGCTGTCCACGGGGCCTTAGTTGTTGCTGTTGTTGTTGTTGCCTCAAATACGATGGCACATACCACCGGTGGGGGATTGGCCAGGGTTTAGTGCAGATCCAAACAGGAAAAAGCTCATCCAGGTTTATCTCAAGCGGCTCATAAATATGAAGAATAAGGGAGGAAAAAAAATAACGAATTGCGATCGTTATTACTGGCCTCGAAAAAGTTTTCCTCCTCCTTCTCTATACATAGCAGGCGCTGTTCCGTCGGTTGATTAATTATTGCTCAACCGTCATCACCTACAATGCTCATCTAGCCAAGCCGCTTTCAAGAGAAGCGGATATCTAAACCTACGAGCGAGATCTCGTGGCCGGGAGGTTAAGAAGATGACGATCGATTTTTAGCTCGCGAGCCAACAACTGCCGTTGCTTATTCAAATCCCAGCACTCGAGCTGTCCAGTTGCTGTATCGTCTCTTCCTGCTAGGACTACCGGTCGGTCTTCTCACGACCCAGGTTCACCCGTGCTTTGCCGAGGTCTACTCGCAGTCCAACCCGACTTCTACCCAGCCTTTCTTGGACCATCCACCGGACAGGCGCTTGTGCCAACACCACACCAGTCTCGACTTCTCCCAGGTAACGGTCTCAGAGAAGGCTTAGCGGCCATAGCTTCGCCGTGTCTGAAGTCCTGGCCCCTGACGCTGGTCCCGCACACCGTTGGAAGTGAATAGCCAGCATGCTACTCTTATTTTCGGGAGCGTCGAACCAAGCATCAGCTCGAATTTTATCAAGCCCTCCGGTATACCCGTGAGGTTTCATAAGCCCATGAAGGAGCTCCGCGATGCACAACTTGAGGCGGCTCGTTTCTTGCTTTGTTAAAGTAGAACGTGATATTTACGATTCATTTGAAGATCGGCCATGCATTATCTTTCGGCTACACGTAATTGTCGGTTTTGCAACCGGGATGCTCTCGGCAGGTTGTATTTGGTTACTAGTTCCGAAGTACCTCTTTAGTTCGCCAAAAAAAATATTTGCGTGCTATGTACGTTGACTTGTAGAATAGGTTTATTCTTTTCCTTTGCTATCGATCTGTGTTTGTCGAGTGTGAATGTCGATTCAATATTGTATAATGCTGTTCCACTTAATTTTCATTACTGTATACCCGTTAATACGTTAACCAATTGCCTTTGTTTTATAAGCCTTGCTGTCAAGCCGCTGCCAAGCGAAAGGGGGCTGCGGCTTTGTAAAGCTGTATCTTACAGCTTTTCTGCGCCTCCGCTGTCTGTACCTTTTCAAGGCAAAAATAAATCTGATTTGATTTGATTTGAAGTCATCTGAAGCGGACTTGCAAGGCTGCGTGGACCGTCGCGTAATATTAGGTATTAAACTAAAGAGTAGAATAGGTGTAGTAACGTGGCTTGACGGAAGCTGACGCGTCCCTGTAGACGATAGTTTAGTTTAGAACAAACCAAAGCAAGCACAGTGAATGATTGCTTCGGTCATGCAGCAACAAACCAGCCCTGGCCGTTTATTGTCAAACCATATCCCGTAAATGAATTCGAACATACCCTCTCGGCTTGGCTGGTGACTAGACACGGCGCCCAGAATGCACTCACGTGAGATGACGCCATTCTTCTCATCCTTACAAAAATGGTCTATGGGCTCCATATAAACTTCTTATAATAGTCTATTCATAGTCTATAGACTGTGTATAGACAAAGGTCTACTAAAAGTGTATGGCCATAAACCTATACATAGTCTATAGGCATTCTATAGGATTTGTATTGCCTATAGACTGTTCTCTAGGGTTTGTCTATACAGTCTATAGGCTGTACAGACAGAAGTCTATGGACAGTCAATAGACTGTCCAAAGAAATATTTATAAGGGCAAGCCGTGGCTTAGATGCTCGATATCGCCTGTGGAGGCTGAAAACACGTCGTTGGCTACGCCTATGCTCGTAGCTCGCCGTTCGGTTCTGGGTGCGCAATTTTCGAACGTTTTCCCGATTGTAGCCGTTAGGGGTGTATAACTTTTGCGGAAGCTTGACCTAACTTGCACGCTGTTACAGAAAGCAATTTTGAGAAGGAGTGGCGGAAGAACTTTTGATTTTTAGCCGTGCTGTCATTTAACCACGCAAACTTGCGATCGTGAGAAATGCTATACAGGGTGTTTCACCTATGTATGACTTTACACAATTTTTTAAATTGGTTTTCTGAGTTAGAAGCGCGCGTTTTTTGCCATAGCATTGCCAGCGGTGTAATGCATCAGAATACAGCGAATACGTATTAACTGGCAGGCTGGTTTACGGATATTAAATAGCCAACTTTTAACTATTACTGTTAGGCTTCCTATTTATTGAGAGGCGTGCAGGTCGCCATAAGCCATATCCGTATCATTTTTTTTAAAATGCCTAAAACGCGGTTACCATCGGCGCTGTGGCCCAAGAAATGTTGGCTGTTTCGTAGAGTTACATGCACTGAGGAGGTTGCTTCGCCTGCTAGCTTCTCGAAAGCTAATGTATTTTGGCGCGATGTGGCCAGAATTAGTTGGGCCACAATCTCGAGGATAACCGCGTTTTAGGAATTCTAAAAACTGATATAGATATTACGGTGGGCTGCACGCCTCTCAATTACTAAGCTTAACAGTAATAGTCAAAAGTTAACTGCTCAATGATGGTTATAACCAGCCTGCTAGGTAGCACTTCTTTGCTGTATTCTGATGTACGGCACTGCCGACAATGGTACGAAAAAGCGCTGTTCTAACTCAAAAAGCCTATTTTTAAAAATTGTGTAACGTCTTAGCTAAAACACCCAGTATATCGATATACAACGGTGTCAGCATGCCTGGTGGCATGGTGCTGAGGAGTGATCTCATTTTTGCCCTCAAGTCTAGAGCTCTCACCTTGAGTCAGACAATCCCTAGAGAACAGTCTACGGGCAATACAAATCGCATGACAGTCTATAGGCAATCAACGCATTTATGGCCGTACACTTTTAGTAGAATTTTGTCTATAGACCTCCTTCACCCCACGACGTCACGAATATGCGGTGGCGCTGATGTCAGCAGCGACTTTCGCATGGTAGGCACAACAGGTTCCGCCTGCCCGTGCCTACCGCAGCTACCGGCGGCCGCATCAAGCCAGTGGACTGCAGAAGCAGCATGTATTGAACAGCTGCGTCACTGCTGGACACGCGTAGTAGCATAAAAGGAAATTTAAATTAGCCTCGATAGGTTTCTCGCACATAAATGCCCCATTAGGAAACTGGCTAACAGGCATTGGGCCACGGTAGTAAAGCGCGAAGTCTGGGAGTCGATCGGCACTGCCACTCAATGCACTTAATAGCATACAAGTTACTGCGTTCATTCACCTGAAAATAAGGATAGTAGGCTGATAATTGCGCAACGGAAAAAAACACATGTAGCTGCACACGCATTTATCACCTCGAGCTGGAGTGCACGGAGCGCCGGCAAGTTCACTCGCCCCCAAGGAATGCGTGCTTTTGTTAATAGCACAGCATGTTTTAATGGCGCGTTTTATGGCATTTAATATTTACTTGAAACTGTTTTTTTTTTATTTGACCGATGTAATTATTTGATTCAAGTAGAAAGAAGTCTGATAAGTTCTTGCGCGGTCGCGTTGGCGTGCTTAGAATAGCGTACCTTAAGTGTGCTAAACGCCACATGCTTTTTCATTGCATCATGCATGTGTCATGTGTCATGAGGTAGTACATAACCGCGAAGCTTGTTTGGAAAGCAGCAGCCGCAGGCGTGCTACTAACAGACACATGGCGAGATTGAGAGGGGGCGCGGCAATGAAAAGTGTTTTCGTTATTTATGCATGCGATATGTAACTAAACTTAATGCAAATATGAAACTGCTACGCTAGTTTCAGTAATGCCTTTTATTTTTAGCTATACGTGGTGCAGTTCTGGGTAATTATAATTAACACCCACGTCAAGTCACCCCAAGGTCTTAAAAAATTGAGTAGATAGTGCGCAGTTTTTTTTTGTTTTTTTTAGGCCAGCATGTACACAAAGCCCTTTCCTGTATGATGACGCAATTAGTTCTTTTTATAGATGATCAGTGCTTATGCACGCATAGTTACATGAAAACGTTTCTTAGAAAAAATAACTAACATAGTACTGCACGTGTAGGGAAAAAAAATCGAGAGATTTATTACGCTCCTCAACGTCTCAGGAATAGTTTGCCAGAAATGGAATCATTTGATTTTCATGCGAATTACGAAGGTGAGTGATCCAGTCGCAGAAATTGTGAGAGGTCAGAAAACGAACCTTAAAGTTTATTCCCTCGTTCGTTTATAGTTCCTTCGCTTTCGCTTTGGTCAAAGAAATGCGGCACTAAAATCAAAGAAATTACCTCACAATTTTCGACGACCACACATCTAAACAGCGTAATTTATAAATTTTTACTAAATACTTTGCTATAATTTTTCATCACGAAACAAGACTCTAGGGCTAGGGAAGAAAATAATTCTAGAAATCAAAAATTTTCACCAAATCGACCAGCTTAACAACGGGGTAAGTCGGCCTGGCTGGTGCGTGATCATGCGGCTAAAAAAAACAGCGCTTAAGCGAGACAGAGGAGATCGGGGACACGACGCTGTCCCCACTTTTCGCACAGCGCGACACGTATGTCAGCAGACGGTGAGCGCACGTCTGCTCCGCCGAAGCAACGCCAGCATTTCCCGTCACTACTCTCCCGAAGTAAAATCATTCCGCCAAGTGCACTGTGTCAAAAACTTGTTATTTTATTCAAAGCCTAGCGTAGAAATCAACGGCAGAAACGCCTTCTGTTTACTGTTAACCATATATACAATACACAGTGGCAAACTATTCCTCTTAATGCGCCGCGCGTGGCCAACGCGAGCTCGTGTACTTCGAGAAATTACTAAGTTGGAAGCATCAACCATTGCAGTGATTCGCAGAAACTGGAAACGCGCCTACAACCCTTGAAAACCCGCGCTCCACACCTATCCGCGACGCCTCTTCCCGACCTTTTGCCTACCACGAGCCCGCTAGCGACTACAGCGCCACCTCGTTTGTTTGCAAACATGCAGGAGGAGAATAGACAGTCTATATGCTGAATAGGCAAAAAGATATATCTGTATGAAGGAAATAGTCTATAAGAAGTCTATGACTGTCTATAGACCATTTTGATAGAGGATGCAGAGAGCAACTTAGGAGGCAGGTGGGCCACCTTTACCACGTGACCTTGAGGCGTCATCACAACCGGCCCGCCGGATAGTGAGCAAACTGCCCACTGTGGCAGGTAGTAGTTAAATTAACCATTGGTCGGTCGAAAAGAGCAACCTGGGTCGCACAAGGCCCACCGGTGGTAGCACCTGCCATCGCAGGGCAGTGGTGCATCGCTTAATTGCTGCACCACTGCGCCAGGAGTGGTATGAGGACTGCCATGGACTTACGAATTTTAAGAATAACCTTCTGCAAATATGGCAGTAGACTCATTACGCTAACACGTCATACCCTTATGGCGGAGCTTAAGTGTCTCCTCCAATTTTTTTTATTTTTTTCTGGGGGGGGGGGGGGGGGGGGGAGGCGGATTCAAAAGCTTCAATCGTTATCGAGGAATATTGTTCTTAGAAACTCTCTTTGGTATTTCCTCCGATCAAGGTGTGATTTTTGCACTGAAGCGCATTGCTTACAGAAAACGTCCTTTGGCTTGCATTCTTCTTACCATCTCTTTTTTTTTTATGCAGTGGTGTCATCGAGGCTTCCACTGACCCTTGCGTACGAGCATTAACGTGCTTTCCACCGCCTGAGGACACAGCAAACCGGCCTAACCATGGGTGAGTATCAGTGCAAATATTTAGAACCAACCGCATAAATCTGTGGACTTTACAGTTTAATGCCAGAAACGTTAGATGGTTACAAGCGCGCTAGGACAGCATACACACGTGATAAGGTGGCACATTGGTCCAGTTTGAGTCTGATGTTTCTCACAGTTTGGCACTATGTCTATACACTAATGCAATAAGCACGAAATAGCCCACTCACTCTTCGCAACTGTCAAGTAAATTTTAACAATGGAAACCATAATTATATGCATAATAAACAATAACCCTACCTGTGACAGCATATGCTGCCGCGGAGGCTGAGTGGTTATAGTGCTTGGCTGCCCACCTGAAAGACGCGGGTTCCATCCCGGCCACGTCGGTTGAATTTCAACGGAGGCGAAATTCTAGACGCCCGTGTACTGTGCGATGTCAGTGCTCGTTAAGAAACCCAAGGGGTCGAAATTCTCGGAGCCCTCCACTACGGCTTCCCTCATAGCCTGAGCCGCTTTGAAACGTTAAACCCCTAAATACTACAGCTGTCTCTGACGTGACAGCACCCAAAGGTTTTCCTTGCTCAGTCACAAGAAGTCCAGATTTCCTGGACATCACTTTTATTTGTGAGGCAGCAGTGGAATATTCTAAGGTGCCGTTAGGATCAAATTGGCGGGAATTGTCTAATATTTCGATTCGTAGCATCATCGTGTTTTTAAATTTTGCCCTGCGCTCATAGCGGGTAGTTAAGACTTCCCTAGAAAACCAATGGGGTGAGTTCTTTTACGGTAATGGTCAGGAAGCTGTGGAAATTTGTTAAGATACCGTTAGAAACATATTGATAGGAAAGCTCTAATATCCCGATGCGTTGCAAAAGCAAAATCTTGCTTTTAAAGTTTGTCCTTCACTCGCACCGAGTAATTAGGACTGCCAGTTCAAACCAATGGGGTACGATTTTGACAATATACAAGAGAAAACTATAAGCGCCCAGAGGAGGGACCGGCAGATAAGTTGAAACTCGTTCTAACGATATGGTTTATAACGAAGTAATGCATATAACGAAGCAATGACTACTTCCTTTGGAAGTTCTGTCAGCGCGGGCTATAACAAAGTTATGGCTATAACGAAGGAACCGCCGGGCACCTTCAACTTTATTATAGCTATGTTCAACTGTGTTTTTATTTTCGTAATACGCGAAAAAATTGCGTTCATAAACAACTTCGGATTATACAGTTTGGCTTATCGGCTTTGAAAAAGTGTTCCGCAATGGTGACATTTTCTAAAAAAAAAAAATTGGAGTAACAATACTTGATGGTGTGCTTTTTTTCTCATCCTCTCAGCTGAGATGTCGTCAATGTCCGAGATGTCCGGTAAGTTGCAAAGCTTTTCAGTCATCCTCATTCCAGGCGCTGTATTTTCCGAGCATCTATCGCAGTACTTTGTTCGTCTACAGTTAGGCCAATTTTGGTATAAGGTGAATCTACGCAGACTTAGCGCATTCGCTACCAGATGGACACTAGAGGAATCACAGGGGACACTGAGGCAGCAAAAAAACTTATTTTTCGCCGAGAAAATTGAATTTAAAAACACTCGCGTCACTGCATTGAATGGGCAGTGCGACATTTTGGTACTTTCCATCGTTCTGGAGTTCTGGTGCTGTAGGTGGGATAACTGGGTATTAATTCTGCCATTTAATTCCGTAAAAACTGGAGTCTCTCGTTGGACACCTAAAGAGTACTGCCTGCATAATTTATATTCGTATATATTTTTTCTTCTGCGTATAAAATCTATAGGCTCTCTATAAACAAACCCTAGAAAACAGTCTACAGGCAATATAAATCCTATGGACAGTCTACAGACAATCTATAGATTTATGGCCATACACTTTTAGTAGACTTGTCTATAGGCACTCTATAGACTATGAATAGACAAAAAGAAATATGTATAAAAAGGCAATAAAGTTTATAAGAAGTCTATAGACTGTCTATGTACCATTTTTGTAAGGGCAGTGCGCTGTACAGAGTTTGGATCACGATATGAGGGCACTTTGTCCGCGAATGGGGCGCCAGTTTTATCAGTCCAGCTTGTTGGTAAGTTCTCAACGTGCCCCCTCTATCACCGGCTGACCCTCCTCGCTTACAAAGTAGCCATACCTCCTTGTCTTTCCTCCTCCTCCTCCGTACCCGAATGGCAGGGCCTTATTGGGGTACGCTAGGCCTAATGACACCACTTAAGAAAGCCGCGCAAGTACTGAGCCGCAAACAATGCCTGTATTCTAATCGTCCTGCGATCTTTCTTCAGGAATGTCCGAGATGAGCATAGTGTCGAGTAAGTGTTTCTGAAGCAATTTTCTTCCCATCTACCGCTAACGCCGCAACTGTGTCAGATTTACGTCACACGTAAAGGTCACCTTTACCACTGATGTCATGAAGCTCAACCGTTCGCCTTCAATTTGTGTGGTGCGTCTGTCTAGCCCAGAAGCTGGCAAAAGTTGACCAGTTGCAAGTGCCTGTAGAGGCAATTAGAATATGCCTCCCGAATGATAATATAGACTTAAATAAGAGAGGTAGCTTCTACCAGTGAACTCCGAACGTAAATTTAATGAAAAACAAAAATGAATAGAAGCGCAATATTGCGCACTTACTGCAAAAAAAAATAAAAATAGGACAGGGCACAAGTCTATTGTATTTTCATGATAGTGAATTTTTATGGCGCAAGGGAATCTTCGGCTAAGAGCGGCATGGCATAAGGCAGTTTCGTTCGCTTAAGTTGGGGTGGAAGACCCATTTCCCAAGCATTTCACGCAGTTTAAGTCGAGCACCAGGCCAGGGGAAGCTTATACCCATTCTATCACCGGTGGGTACCCGGCGGAAGAGGGGATCGAACCCCGCACCTCCCGCTTGCGAGGCGGATGCTCAACCACTTGGGCACCACTGCGGTCCTACTGTATTTTACATCGTCCAGCAAAGAAATTATGGAAATAACAATCACGTGAAGGAAAAGTTATCTTCGATTCTCTCCTAAAATGCGATATTTTGCTTCGCGTAATTTGCTTCATCATGAACTAATCATGCTCGCGCAGCCTCTACATATTTATTATTGTGTAAACAGCTTTTGTGTACATTACCTCTCCCTCTATCCTTTCTTCCTTTCCACTCACATCTTTCATTTCATTTCTCCATTCCACCTGCTATCCTTTATTTCCGCTGCCCCAGCTCAGGTGCTTCAGTATCGATGGCAGATGCCGGAGCTAGCAAAAATCTTTTCCTTCCTTTTTTATTATTATTTTAATAGACCACTTCCTACTTTCTACTTCGCCTAATTGAGCGCCCATTACTGGGTTGATCGCACACGTGCCCTTTGTTTTCCAGGCACTGAACCAGGTGCCGAAGAGTAAGTATGAATCTGTGCTTGTGATGGTGTTTAGTCTGCCTTTAGGCGCCTCGGAAATCCCTCCGAAGTTCGCCATATCGCGCAAAAGAGGTTGTATCCGATCGGCCTTAAGTAATCTACGCTTGCACAGTTCAACCGTGTCATCAGTTATCTTTCTATTCAAACTATACCAAACTGAGGTGGCAAGCAACTTCACGCAGTTATGCATTTAGTGTATGCATTGATGGCGGTATGAATGCACCTTGTTATTCACCAGGCAGGCCATTTTTAGGAGTGCCGTCGTGAGACACTCTACTAGGGGAGTGCGTGTGACTCAAGCTCCTAAACAGTGAGAACCACTTCAAGATGACCTGCATCGACATCCAGGGACTTAGTTTTTTTAATGCCAGGTTTTTAGAAGATTCCTGCGCGCAAAATACTGGCCCAGTCGAGAGCAAACACCGCTCACAAGGTAGAATATTATTGCCTAAGTTGTTTGAGACCTAAACAAGCATCGGTACTTGCCAGTTTTCGGTGAAATTGGCGATAAACTTTTTATATATATACCACCAGGCAGGCCATTTTTAAGAGTGCCGTCGTGAGACACTCTACTAGGGGAGTGCGTGTGACTCAAGCTCCTAAACAGTGAGAACCACTTCAAGATGACCTGCATCGACATCCAGGGACTTAGTTTTTTTAATGCCAGGTTTTTAGAAGATTCCTGCGCGCAAAATACTGGCCCAGTCGAGAGCAAACACCGCTCACAAGGTAGAATATTATTGCCTAAGTTGTTTGAGACCTAAACAAGCATCGGTACTTGCCAGTTTTCGGTGAAATTGGCGATAAACTGTTTATATATATACCACCAGGCAGGCCATTTTTAAGAGTGCCGTCGTGAGACACTCTACTAGGGGAGTGCGTGTGACTCAAGCTCCTAAACAGTGAGAACCACTTCAAGATGACCTGCATCGACATCCAGGGACTTAGTTTTTTTAATGCCAGGTTTTTAGAAGATTCCTGCGCGCAAAATACTGGCCCAGTCGAGAGCAAACACCGCTCACAAGGTAGAATATTATTGCCTAAGTTGTTTGAGACCTAAACAAGCATCGGTACTTGCCAGTTTTCGGTGAAATTGGCGATAAACTGTTTATATATATATATATATATATATATATATATATATATATATATATATATATATATATATATATATATATATATATATATATATATATATATATATATATATATATATATACCCCCTTGAAAGGAAACAGACGTGGTGAAGAAACACTTGTTCTTGATGTTTCGTCCGGGGACTGGCCTTTTTTTTAGCTACAACGTACGTGCCAAAATGCATGCGCTTTCGAAAAGCAGCAACCTTTCCAGTGCACGTAACTAGTCAAAAAAGCCAAATTCTGTCGAGCCACAGCGCCGAAGGTAATCGAGTTTTCAAAATCTTAAAAACTGATATGGCTATTACTAATGACCAGTTACAAATATCTAATTGCAACTAGGCGCCCAACTCTAATAGAAAGTCCACTATTAAAAATTAGTTAACCAGCCAACTACTAAAAACGATTCACTGGTTTTCTGGTGTCCGCCAACACTGGTAATACTGTGCTTATAAAAAACAATTTTACCAAAAAAAGCCTATTATTAAGAATCATTTAGTCTTCCTAGAATGACCTGGTGCAAGCGATGCTTACGGTTTCATTGACGTGTTTATCGCCGGCATTGCATACGATGCAGGGACAAGAAGATGTACCTCCTCCCGATTATCGGATGTTGCCTGCTGCTCCTCTTCATCGGTGGCATCGCGTACGTTTTATCCCCAAGCAGCAGCGGTAAGTGTTCAGTCCAACTCGTTTCAAATAGATTCCATAGCGAAGAATATTTCTCAAAGCCTGCCAGTCGAAGAGGAATATTGTATATATATCCGGAAAAAAATTAATTACAGGATTGCTTTCAAGTCTGCTTAAAAGCGGAAATGCCGAAAGCCTTTTCCTTTCCTCTCTTTCTCTCACCATTTTTCATCTTATTTTTTATATGTTTTTATCTTCATTATTAAAAATTTGTTGTTTTTATATACCTTATTGATTATTTTTCTTTCTATTTATTTCATTTTTGTTTCTTTAACACAAAATAAGCATTCTCACCCATTTACATCGTTTTTCATCGAATCCGTCACGCAAAACCTGCTTCAAGCGCAGCATTTATTTTCAGTAATTCAATTTTAATTAACTAACTCCAATTTATTAACCAAACATTTACCATTTCAAGCTCTACTCACGCACTACCAAACACAAACACTTTTGCACATTTATCTCCACAGAACGACATAATCGAGCGGACAAAATTTGCGGACACTCTTTGCTGACACGACATAACCACATAATGCTTTCGCATTAATAATTCGGCCGTACTAACCAGCACGAGGACAAAAAAAAATGAGGTTCTACCCCGCTGAACCTAATAAGACGAGCGAAAGCTCCATTAAGCGTGGTTAGACATTGTTTACATTTGATTAGACTCCATTGCATATCAAGGGAATGGCTTGGACGCCGATGATGCATCGCCGAAGCGCTAGTTCCTGCACACTGCTGTGACAGTAAGCACACGCCAAAAGCTTTTGTATAGCGAGCGGCACGTCACGTGGTTTGCGGCAGTTGCGAGAGTGCCGTCGGCTCCGCATACGCAGCTGTCGCGAGGCGCAGCGAGTCACGTGATTCGATAGTTGCGAGGCAAGCGACCGCCGTCGGCTCAACGGGCGCAGCTGTGGCGAGGCGTGGCGAGTCACGTGGCATGACGTCAGAGCCAAGCCGGCGCTGCTCCTGGTTTCAAGGTCAAATTTCATAGCCACATGACCTTCAGCTTTGTAAGGGATGAGTGGAGATGTCGCTCTAAAAAATACGCTTGGAAATGCTTCCACCAGTCACACGTATGGGAGTCTCTTCGCATGGATTAACGACATATCCCGATTCCGGCTCTTTGGAGGCTTCAGACGTAGCTTTCCGGACGTAGGTTTATTCGTAGAAACCCGCCCTAAATATGCTGCGACCTGCTGCATTATAGGAGCACCAACAGCACAGGACCCGATCCAGTAAGCCGTTCCGGGCTCTCAGACAAAACCTATACAGTGCACATTAACGATCCCGATGTGGTCGAAACTATTCCGGAGCCCTCCACTACGGCACCTCTTTCTTCCTTTCTTCTCTCAGTTCCTCCTTTATCCTTTCCCTTACGGCGCGATTCAGATGTGCACCGATATGTGAGGCGGATACTGCACCATTTCATTTCCCCAAAAACCAACCAACCTATACAGTGCACCCTTGATAGCGCTATTGGCCTGTCAAAAGATAACCGTAAAATGGTGGACACATGGACAGTAGTATGCAGCACAGTTGACTGAATGTGGCCATGCAACAAGGCCATCGCATTCTGCTTCGAACCCAACGCATTTAGGTGGTCAAACACTGCCGGATGTCGCGACTATCCGCTTGGATCGCCACTTCCACGCCGCAGAGAAGCTGACATTGCATAGTAGGCGCGCGTCCGTTCAACATCGGGGGTCCGTTTCCGGCCCTCATCCTTAATTAACTTTGGTACACAGATGACGCTAAGGGGAAACTTAAGTGGTTTTAGAATTCGACGAGTTTTGAGGGGTCGAGTGTGTGAAACCTGCAGGTAGATCATGCGAAGTCGTGTTCCACACGCATTTGAAATGGTCACGTAATTACTGAATAAAACAGTCGGCAGTAAGGCTTCTCTACAGTGCACTGAAACGGGCAGAGGCCGCAGTGATGACGTCATGAACGGTGGCGCAACGTTTCCAGGAAAAACACGGTTGTTCGAAGGAAAAAAAAACCCCTCCACCGAAAGTGTAGTAATAATAATTGGTTTTTGTGGAAAGGAAATGGCGCAGTATCTGTCTCATATATCGTTGGACACCTGAACCGCGCCGTAAGGGAAGGGATAATGGAGGGAGTGAAAGAAGAAATAGGTGCCGTAGTGGAGGGCTCCGGAATAATTTCGACCACCTGGGGATCTTTAACGTGCACAGACATCGCACAGCACACGGGCGCCTTAGCGTTTTTCCTCCATAAAAACGCAGCCGCCACGGTCTGGTTCGAACCCGGGAACTCCGGATCAGTATTCGAGCGCCCTAACCACTGAGCCACCGCGGCGGGTGAAAGTGAAGCCCACGAAGCAATATTCCGGTGCCACCGAAAGTGAAGCCCACGAAGCAATATTTGGTGACACCGGAAGACGCATGGAAGCACGTGGCTGAAGGCAACGGACATCTGAAATTTCGGCGACAAAGACATCATGAGTTTTCCCGCAGTACCTTAAGGCAGTGATGCGAAACCTGAACACAGTCACTGTTTTAATCGGCGATTACGTCACCATTTTAAATGCTAGCCCAAAACTACTTGACGGGCTTTACCTACAAGCTAAATACATTCGAATTCTTGAATAATCTCGGATTCTCAAAAAGCGGTTTCAGCTTCCCTTTAAGGCGCTGGCCAACATTCGGGCTTAGTGGCCTTAAGTTCTTGTACCTCTGCCTGTGGGTGACTGTGCGATATTAAAACGCGCCAAAAGGTGATCACCACAGTTCGCCAGGCGAAACGCTATGACGCCCGTGTGCTGTGCGATGTCAGTGCACGTTAAAGATCTCCAGGTGGACGAAATTATTCCAGAGCCCTCCACTACAGCACCACTTTTCTTTCACCCTCTCCTTTATCCCTTCCCTTACGGCGTGGCTCAGGTGTCCACCGATATGTGAGATACTGCGCCATTTCCTTTCCTCAAATAATAATAATTAATAATTGGTTTTTTGGGGAAAGGAAATGGCGCTGTATCTGTCTCCTATATCGTTGTACACTTGAACCGCGCCGTAAGGGAAGGGTAAAGGAGGGAATGAAAGAAGAAAGGAAGGTTTTTTGAGGAAAGGAAATTCTTCCTTTCCTCAAAAACCAATTTTCAATTTTCCACAGGGCCCCACTCGTGACCTCACTGCGTATGCGCCGTCTTTGGTAGTACGCAAATGTGTTTAAGGATCTGATATAACTTTGTCAAGGGTGGCGCATCGTCCGGTCCATTTATAATGCGCCCCTTTTCCGACGCCACAGACTCCTAATGGGAGAAATTTAATTCAACGTGGCAGAATAGTCAAACGCTGCCGCTGATGCCTCAGTCGAAATTAGGCGACATTTGCGATCGCTGTTGCTGCGTAATTTCGCGGTGAGGCGCGCAGCATTCAGCTGCGCTGTAAAGCAATCCTTTATACGTGCAGACGTGGACGTCGAGGGCGATGGCGATGGCTCCGGCGGCGGCGGCGGAGGCGGCGGCGGCGGCAGCGGCGGCAGCAAGGGAGCCGATCCGCCTTATTACAATCCCCCGTCTTCCGGCACTAAGAAGGTGCCGCCGAAAACCACCGCCAAGATGACGACCACTACTCCGAAAGAGCCTGAGACAGAGCCTCCAACTACGACGACGACCCCTACTACGACAACGACCCCTACTACGACGATGACCCCTACTACGACGACGACCCCTACTACGACGACCCCTACTACGACGACGACGCCTACTACGACGACAACCTCTACTACGACGTCAACCACCACTACGACGTCAACCACCACTACGACGAGGCCTACTACAACTACTAAGACGACGACTACGACGACGACCAAGAAAACGACGACTACTAAGAAGACGACCACTACCAAGAGGACGACCACTACAAAGAAAACGACCACTACCAAGAAAACGACGACAACGACCACTACGACGACCACTACAACGCCACCGGGTAAGCCCCAGACTCTGCAGTGCTTGCGCGAAACCTCTCAAATTTTTCGACGGGCCGCGTTTCGTTTTGTGTTGGGTTTAATGGCGCATAAGCATCTAAGGCTATCATGCGCCAAGCTCAAGGTGTAGGAAAATTGTTTCCTGCTGAATTATACAAACGTGAAAAGCTCCGGGTGTACAGGTATAAAAACTATTGCTCGTACTTGTTGTTAATGAGAGAAAAAAAACTTTAAAAATGGCTATTAGTGAAAGCTTTAAAGATAGACGGGTAGCCTCAGCAACCATCCTTGCCGCGGCAAGGATCTCGAGGCTGCCAACCCAACAAAAATAAAAAACCTCAGCCCTGTTCTCAGAATGAGAAGGTGGCTGAGGTGTATCACCATACGTAGCTAGGCGCAAGGTTGGAATTCAGAGTTTTTCAAGGAGCCCTGCTTCCCTTAAGCTAAAAACACTTCAGATATCAATAAGTGCATCTTGACCTAAAATCAGTGCTGGGTGAAGAGGAATGTGTTCTTTAATTGTAGCATTGAGTCAAATACTTTTTCCTCAGTGAACGCAACAGGCGCCCGTGTGCCCTACGATGTCAGTGTACGTTAAAGATCCCCAGGTGGTCGAAATTATTCCGGAGCCCCCTCCTCTACGGCACCTCTTTTTTCCTTTCTTTTCTTAGTCTCTCCCTTATTATTCCTTCTCTTACGGCGTGGTTCAGGTGCCGGCCGATATGTGAGACAGATACTGCGCCATTTCCTTTCCCCAAAAATCAATTTTCATTTTTTTTTTCATTTAGCCTAATAATAATAATTGGTTTTGGGGGGAAAGGAAATGGCGCAGTATCTGTCTCATATATCGTTGGACACCTGAACCGCGCCGTAAGGGAAGGGATAAAGGAGGGAGTGAAAGAAGAAAGGAAGGAGAGGTGCCGTAGTGGAGGGCTCCGGAATAATTTCGACCACCTGGGGATCTTTAACGTGCACTGACATCGCACAGCACACGGGCGCCTTACCGTTTTTATGGAGGAAAAACGGTAAGGCGCCCGTGTGCTGTGCCTAACATTTTTTTCATTTAACATAAAACTGACCTGAGCGCACCTAATATGGCCTAAATATCATTTCATTTCTCCATTCTTCCTGTTATCCTTTATTTCCGCTGCCCCAGCTCAAGTGCTTCAGTATCGGTGGTAGATGACGGGGCTAGCAGAAATCTTATCCTTCCTTTTATCATTATTTTAATAAACCACTACTAACTATGCAAGCCGACCATCGTTTTCAGCATGTCAATGCGTTCCGGTATCATGAGTACGTACCATGGTGCATCAGAGTGCGTACTGCTGTGGCGAAGCTCATTCTGACGCGAGTACGACTCCGTGCAGCATCACCCATTGGCTAATCAGTGCACGCTGGCACGCCAGTGCCATTTCGTGCGCCAAACATCATCATTGCATGCCATTCCCAGTCGGAAAACACAGCATTAATGTTCGTTTCGTCATAACAGATTTTCTGTAGTGTTTTTAATCGAAAACTCGTAGTAACCGAACAGAATCATTCGTTGTAACAACAGAATTTCGTGTAGTTTCAGAAAAGCATGCGGGAGGTGCGGGGTTCGATCCCCAGTGCCGGCGGGTACCCACCAGTGATGCAATGGGTAAAAGCTTTCCCCTGGTCTGGTGCTCGGCTTATTTAGCTTGGGAAATGCTTGGGAAATGGGTCGTTGGCCCCACCTTGAGTAGAAGAAAATAACCTTGTCATGCGGCTCACAGATGCCCCTGCGCCATAAAAATTGATCATTATCATCATCACTACCAAACGAAAAAAAAATAGAGTACTACAGACAAACACTACAAAACAGCAGAAAAATCTGTCATACGACAAAACCCCAAAGCATTTTGTCGTATTTTTGACACGACCCTGTCGTTTTTGTCGACCGGTTTTTTTTTTTTTGTCTTGCGCAGTCAAGGAGCTCATCTGCACGGTGGGAACCACGGCCACTCTGGCAAACCTGTACCCCGACGACGGCCTGTGTCACTACCTGTTCTACACGCACGTATACATCGCTGACAACAATGTGATGGGGACCGAGCTGCACAGCAGCTTCGTGAAGTGTAAAAAAGTGGTCAAGGGTTACAGGCGTACGCAGGGAGGCCTGTCCTTCGACATCAAGTGAGTGGCGTGTGAGAAAGCGCCGCCTTCTTTTCGACGCGATAGCGTTACAGGCCTGCAGTTGCGCAGAAAATCCGGCCTATAGGGGTTTCGGTGTTGTGAGCGAAATGTCGCGGGCATCGATTTGGTCGGGGATCCCCAGAAGATGACCCAGGAGGCTGGTGGGCCACCTAGGTCATGAGACCGTGCGGCGTCATTACAACCTGCCCACCAGATAGTGAGCAAACCGCCCACCGCGGCAGGTGGTACTTGGGCCGCACAAGGCCCACCGCTGGGAGCACCTGCCATCGCAGCCTCAGTGGCGCATCGCTTAACCGCTGCACCACAGCGCCAGGACAGGTATGAGGACACCCAGGTATCTACGAATGTGATGGCCTTCTGCGTGGCTCAGTGGTTAGGGCGCTCGGCTACTGAGCCGGAGCACCCGGGTTCGAACCCGACCGCGGTGGCCGCGTTTCGATGCAGGCGAAACGCAAAGGCACCCATGTGCTGCGCGATGTCAGTAAAGATTCCCAGGTCCTCTTTCTGTCTACCTTCTTTCACTCGCACCTTCGTCCCTTCCCTCACGGCACGGTTCAGGTGTCCGCCGAGATGTGAGACAGATACTGTGCCATTTCCTTTCCCTAACAACCAATTTACCAACCCATTACGCTAACGCGTCCTACCCTTAATGAGAAGCTTAAGTGTGTACTCCAATTTTTTTCTTATTACTCATCTCGGCCATATGCGGACCAGACATTAGCCTCACAGGTGGCACGGAATAGAGGATGGACACTACACAATGGAGCAGGTTTCTGTGCCAGCTTGACTCGAGCTGGAGATTAATTTTACCAGGCATTTCGAAACATTTTCCCGCTTCGAATAAGCGCGGAGATCACAACGAGAAGCTCAAGTACTTAGGCATCCTAGACACGTGAAAATCGCGAGAGGTCACATTACCTTGCGTGTTCAAAATGTGCCTAAATTGATTAGATATCTTGGTATAATAAGAAGCTGTACTATAGCTGGCTGAAACGTTCGTAAAAGCCAGCTTTCGGAAGACTCTAACCACGATGCACACGTTGGCACACGCTGCAATGAATTTATTTATTTATTTATTAGTACCTCAAACGCCCACTAGGGGCATTACATGAGGGTTGGGCTAATATATCATTTAATTAGGTCAGTGGTGAATGAATGGAAGGATTCCAGGCCTGGACGGATGAAAGCTTCAGCGGGCAGGTTGTTCCAGCCTCTAGCGGTCTGGACGAGGAATGATTTCAGATGCGCAGAAGTGGCTGCTCGAGGTGTATGAACAGCGTTCGGATGACTGATGCGAAGTGATAGGCGGTGTGCAGATGCGATAACGGAACGACTCAAAGGGGAATGATAAAACCTGTGGAAAGGGAAAAGTCTGCTTATTTTGCGACGGGATCCAAGAGTGGGCAGGTTAACTTTTGTCTTCAATGCTCTTACGCTCGTATGATACGAATAATCGGAATATACGAATCATATCACGCGGCTCCGGACGGACTCGGGGGTTCTGGCTAGGTTAATTTGTTGGGGATCCCAGACTGGGCAGGAATATTCAAGTTTAGGGCGGACAAGAGTTAAATAAAGTGGACAGTTGTTTACGGAAGCAGGTGCTGAACGCAAGTCAAGTTTTAGATAACCAAGAACACGGTTAGCATCGTTAGTTATGTTCATTATGTGGGTGGTCCAAGAGAAATCCTGTGTTAGGCTGATTCCTAAATCTTTATATGAAGATGCGTGGGATATCGTGGAACCGCGAAAGTTGTAGTTAGGAGTAGGATACGATTGACGACGATGAAATGATATTATAGTTGTTTTATTAACGTTTAAGGACATTAGCCAGTTTGCGCACCACTCTTCCACAATGTCGCATTGCAGATTGTAAGTCTCTCTGTCATTAGTGATGCTCCGGTAAATGACGCAGTCGTCGGAGAACAAACGAACGGTGGAAGACAGATTACTTGGGAGGTCGTTAATGTAAATAAAGAATAATAGAGGCCCTAAAACCGTGCCTTGTGGCATGCCTGAGGTAACAGGGCAGATGGAAGATGCATGTGTGTTAGCCCATGCGAACTGTTGGCGGTTAGTCAAACAATTCGGAGCCAGCCATATACTAGTGGGTTCTCGTTTAGGCGTGAAAGTTTTATAAGAGGCGTTGATGGCAAACTTTGTCGAAAGCTTTTTTCAAATTTTAACAATAGATCGTCCACGGGTGTGTTAGTGTCCATACTAGAACTGATGTCGTGAGTAAAGAGAGCCACTTGGGTAGAGTAGGGTAGGTTTTTCAGGAATCCGTGTTGAGAAGGGTGAAAAAAGTTGACAGCCTGCAAAAAGGTCATGTTGTGTGAGTAAATTACGTGCTCCATTAATCTAGAGCAAACACTAGTGCGGGACATGGTACGGTAGTTCTTACTAGACGATGGAGGGCCTTTCTTGTGCACTGGGATTATTTTCCCTACTTTCCGGTTGTGAGGTATAATACCGGACTCGAGTGATTGCTGGAAGGTCTGACAAAGAACTTTTGCGTTAATTTCATCAATACCAGCTGATGAAGTTAGTTTCATGGAATCGATTAACGCGATTATTCCGTTAGGGTCAAAACGTATGTCCGGCATATGAGGATAATCAAAAGAAGAGTAGTCAGGCATGTCGCCTACAAATTCGTGGCTGAAATTTGATGAAAATGTATAATTTAAGGCCTCAGCCGCGTCAGTGTGTGTAATAGGTGAACCATGTTCGTCGCACAGCGATATTGGTGAGGTGGCGTTTGGGTTTATGGCCTTCAAAAATTGCCTGGGGTTGTTGTGAAGCATATCAGGTAATGCGGATGAGAAAGTTTTTTTTTTCTGGGGGGGGGGGGGGGGGGGGGCTTTTTTTGTGTGAGTAAGGAAGTTCTTTTCGGCAGCCTGATACCTTTCCCATCCCTGCGCGTCATTAGAATTATTTGCAGATCGGAATAACCTTTTTGTTTTGTTAAGCAGCCTTTTTAACGTTCCGTTGAAGCATGGCGACGATGACCGTGTGGTGACTGTTTTAGTGGGCATGTTGGTGCGGATGAGCTCGCGCATTTTATCAGTGAACAGAGACCAGTTAATTTCGACAGAGCGATTTGAAAAGTTTGAAAGGAAAGAGCTACACGATTCCGTGAGGTTGCTATTCAGGGTATCGTAGTCACCTTTGTCGTAGAGCGTTAATGAACAGCACTGCCCTCACGTGCTATATGGCATCGTGTGCGCTGCCATGGGGTAACAAACTGGCAACGCACGCACTCTATGACCAAAGCAGCACAGGTAATGGGGTCAATATTTCATCGCTCCCGGTTCGTAAACGACGGAAATCGCAAGCAGTTTACAAACCGGAGATCCTGTCTGTTATTTAGAGCTATCCCAGTCGGAAGAAAGAGAAAAAGTGCTGTCGCCATGAAAGATTTCCTGCAATGTTTTCGACCGAAAACTTGTGGTAACGAAAAACTTTTCTAACAGCAGAATTTTGTGTAGTTACTGCAGAAAAGTACTACAGAAAAAGCAGCACTACTACGGAAAAACTGTACGAAACAACAGAAACAGCGGATTTGTAGTTTTCTGTCGTTACGACAAAACTACAAAATTTTTTGTAGCTTTTTTGACACTGTTCTGCAGATGTTTTTTCGACTGGCAAGCGGCTCTCCAGTGGCTAATTTCCGGTTTGAAGGGGTAATGCTTACTTCAAGGCCAACGCTGCACACCACCAGTATTTGGTGCATAAAGCAGCATCTTTTTCGCCCTATCAAAAAGACCCAAAGGCCGTACAGCGTTTCGCTGCTAAAGCCGGTACCGCCTGATTCATTCCAAACCTTGCTCCAGCAGCGGTACGGTGACATATTGCTGTACGAAAAAATTAGAGGGCACTTAAGGCTATTTACGGGCTTTTAAGACGAAAGCCTCCCCCTCCCCTCCCATTAGTTTTTAATTTATATTCTTCCTTCAAGCCGCCTCCATAAAAACGCAGCCACCGCGGTCGGGTTCGAGCCCGGGCAAAACGCTAAAGGCGCCCTTCTGCTGTGCGATATCAGTGCACTTTAAAGATCCCCAGGTGGTCGAAATTATTCTGAAGCCCTCCACTACGGCACCTCTTCCTTTTTTCTTTCACTCCCTCCTATATCCCTTCCCTTACGGCGCGGTTCAGGTGTCCAACGATATATGAGACAGATACTGCGCCATTTCCTTCCCCCCAAAAAACAATTGTTGTTGTTGTTGTTGTTGTTGTTGTTGTTGTTGTTGTTGTTGTTGTTGTTGTTGTTGTTGTTGTTGTTGTTGTTGTTGTTGTTGTTGTTGTTGTTGTTGTTCAAGCCACCACGGTGGTTCAGTGGTTATGGCGCTCGGCTGCTGGCCTTAAAGACGCGGGTTCGATCCCGGCCGCGGCGGTCGAATTTTGATGGAAGTGAAATTCTAGAGGCCCGTGTACTGTGCGATGTCAGTGCGCGTGAAAGTAGCCCGGGCGGTCGAAATTTCCGTTGCCTTTCACCACGGCGTCCCTCATAGCCTGAGTCGTTTTGGGACGTTAAACCCTCATAAAAGAAATTGGGAATTGGAAATTGGTTGCTAGGAAAAGGAAACGGCGCATTATCTGTCTCACATCTCGGCGGACACTAGCTGAACCGCACCGCAAGGGAACGTATAAAGGAGGGACTGTGAGAAGAAAGGAAGAGGTGCCGTAGTGGAGGGATCCCCAAAACTCCCATAAACAAACCTATATTCTTTCTTCCTTCCTAATGGCACAACTACTCATTAGCATACAGTCGTAGGGCAACGCCTACACCATAGGTTAACCTTTATTCTCCAAGCATAATAATAATAATAATAATAATAATAATAATAATAATAATAATAATAATAATAATAATAATAATAATTGGCTTTTGGAGAAAGGAAATGAGCAGTATCTGTCTCATTTATCGTTGGACACCTGAACCGCGCCGTAAGGTAAGGGATAAATGAGGGAGTGAAAGAAGAAAGGAAGAAGGAGGTGCCGTAGTGGAGGGCTCCGGAATAATTTCGACCACCTGGGGATCTTTAACTCCAAGCAGCAGAGCGGGCTTAGGACCTACAGGTGGCATACTCACCTCGCAATCTGAAGGCCCTTGCGCAGTTTCCGGCACCTTCGGGGAAAAAGTTTTTTTCCTTGCCGTTGTCTTTTCCTGGATGCCGGTTTTCGTTGCTAAGGGGCCATATAAGGGTTTCGCCTCAAAACAGTCCGAGCAGACCTCTGTACGGGTTTAAAGGCATGCCTCTTAACGTAGGCTGTAACTGCATGTACACTCGGGAAAGTAAGTGACTTACGTAAGCCAACCGTGTGTTTTGTTTTCCTTCACAGATATATTAACATAGACGTACTAAGAAAATACAAACAAGCTGTCACGAGACTGGCGTCGGAAAACCTGAGGCACTACGGTATGCTTGGCATGGTGGCGCCCGTCGACATCCTGGACTTTTGGGTGAACAGAGCCAGGCCTATATTCACAGTACGTCTCCTGGATCGCCGCGATGGCCTAGTCGTTTGAGCACCCGCCTCGCATGCTGCCGGTGCGGGGTTCGATCCCCAGTGCCGTCGGGTACCCGCCGGTGATACAATGGGCACAAGCTTTCCACTGTTCTGGTGCTCGGCTTCTTTAGCGTGAAATGCCCGCGAAACGAGTCTTTGGCCCCGCCTTGAGTAAAAGAAACAACCTTGTGCCATGGCGCTCTTTGGCCACAGATGCCCATGCGCCATCAAAATTCATCATCATCAAAGTGCGACTTCTACCTCTAATGGTCCTCGCGACGCGGGCTGAGCTATGGTCTGGTAGTTTTGCTACATTACGGTAGCATTTCTAGCCTTCAGCGTGGCGGCGCTGCCACCCTCGCCACGCTGTCACGTGATTGGTCACGTGGTTCGCGCGACGCCGTAGCTGGTCACGTGATGCGGAGCAGCTGCTATTCTGTTGCTTACCTCATGCTATGGAGTTGCTTGTGCGCTGCACGGATAGCACTTGAGCCCAATTAAATTAACATTAATAATCATACTAATATCAACGATAGTAATAACGACCATAAACTTTTTGTTCCATTTGTTTCACCACATGAAACATCCGGCTCCGCTGAAGCACTGTTACATGCTTCTCCGCAGCACTGCCTGCATGCCTCATGGCACGATACCTTCCATTCAACAGAATCATGGGTATAGAAACATTACAAACGAGTCATAATTACAGCAAAAAGTAAGGCCACTTACCGACGAACGCTCCGAATCAAAATTACTTTATGCTTCAAGCAAACCGTGACAGTGATTGAATGAACACCCCGCATTTGGTATTTCTTAAACGAAGAAATCTTGAGCCTCCCTTAAGCCAATTTATTAATGAATAGAAATATTCCGTACAATATGCACACGAAATTTCTTCATCATTGCATATCTTTTATAAATTATGGGCATACTGATGTGTTTACTGTTTTAATACTTGCTGGCGAAGGATGGATATTTTTAAAAACATAGTTTGTTTTCCAAGCTTGATGGAACACTTTTCAAAAAGAAAGAACGGTCATCTTGTCCTGTTAGCGCGTCAGTAGACAAGTGGCACATACGCAGAAATCCCGCCATTCGGACACTCGTATATACCATCATTCTACTGCACGCAAGTTATCATGCTACCTGATGCCACATTCGATACTTGAAGATAGACAAGACAAGATTGGAAAGGACGCTGAAGATCGCTAAAAAGCCCTTCTTGCTTTCAGTAATCCTTTCCGACCTAAATTCAATAGGTGGTGAAAAAATTTCAACAAATTCAAAAAACACTAAGAGTCTAGTGAAACACCGGGCAGATTCCTTACATTCCAGCCTCCTAGCTTCAGCATGTTTTAAAACCGTGCCGTAAGCCGGTGCCGTTCCTGGAAGTCGCACACTGGTGATACGTAGAAAAAAGGTCCAAATAGCCTAGCTCCAAGCTGCTTGCACCGCCCCCCCCCCCCCCTACTTAATGATTTGAGGCCTCGGCTATGCACATTGCGCGCGGTGATGCTTAGAGGGGCCCTGACAGCCCATATTCGCGCATATAGTGTTTTATTGCATTTAATTCCCAACGCATTATATTACACTTCCCAGAAGTTTCAGTTGATTCTGTGCAGTAGATACTCTTAAAACGAAATTTTTCTTTTGAAAACTGCTTGATGGTCTCGCAACCTCTCAGCGTTGACGTCACAACGACACACCCGCCTTTTAGCTTGCTGAGCAAGATAAAGAAGGCCCAAATATGCCTAAGCATATAAGGTCCTGCCAGTCACGCTCTTGTGAGCAATGTTTTTTCTGGTGCGCGAATTCTTTCAAAAAGCAAAGACACAAAAGCCAGAGAATTAATCGAAGCTTTTTTTATTGCAAAGAAAGGAAGCATGTGTATCAGCGACACGTCCATATCTTTGTATAATGCAGAGAACAATTTTTCCACTCTTTCGCTATCTTATCAACCTTAAAGATGATAGCATTCCTTGCGTGTACGATGGTATAGATTTGTCCTAGTTGCCTTCAAATAAATCAGTTGTGAGTGGCGCTCCGTCCCGTCTTTCTACCTTGTGTTGTGTGTTTTCGCGCCTGTACCCAAAAAAAAATGTACAGTTACCAACTTGCCCAGCAAGACGTTCTCTTAGTATGCGAGCTTAGAGATCCTTCAAAAGCGGACTTGCTCGTTTTCGAAGAAGACAAAAGCATGGGAATGTTCAAGAACGACTTGAAAGCCCACCTCTGGCTTCAAAGGAATAGCTCAAAGCTTAACAAGATGTCCCTCGGGCTAGTCGGGGAATCACAGCAATGGGTAACAGCACACTGCAGGGAGAGGTCCTTGGAAGGGCAGCGCTTTAGACTCTTCTACAATTTAAGTTCGTGCCTGTAGAGTTGCACGTCCGCAGCTTAGAACTGGACGATCACTATCGTTCCAAGCGCTTCAGTTTACCATGCAGCCATAACTGACCGCGCCAACGTTCCGCCTTTTTTGTTTCCAGGAGTTTAAAAATATGCAAGGAAACGACAAATCGAGGAAGACTATGATAGCCATCGGAACATTCTTTTACTCCAGATCATGGCAGAAATACAAAACCGTATTCGAAAAAGTCATCAAAAAAGAGTAAGTTTTGTTGCTTGTGTCGTCTCTTACGGACACAGTACGAATGGCACATCTTTCGCTAATGCAATCAGCCACCTTTTTTTTTTAGTTTATGTGCCTTCTTGAGAGGGTGATATTAAGAGGATGGCGAAATTTTGTTTAGATTGCGTTCACGTAATGACTCTAACCTTCAAAATTTTCAATGACACGTTGGCTATAGAGGCGGCAGAAAGGGTACTAAGGAAATTCACTCAAGGAGCAGAGTATGATGATTACTCGCGGCGGTTATCTGAGAGAAACTCGAGGAATAGAGGGACTACCTTACCCTCCTTGAAATTTAAATGTGAAAACAAAATTTTGTTTTCTGGAAGAAAAAAATTCATAGCGACATTTTAATTCATGAGGAGGCTGATTGAGCCAGATTTTGTCGCAGAAATGGAGACTGCCTCGATAGTCTCAGCATGCTGAGGCACGGTTATCAACTAGAGGCAACAAGAACTTACCTCTAGCTCGCGGCAGTACAGGCGCAAACGCCAACATAGCTCGAAACATGGAGCATGAAATGGGCATGGGCGGGGGTTCTCTTATTCCTTACCGCAACTGTGCCATGACGTAAGCCATTTAAACTAAAAGCTAAAAAGACGGCCTTCCCGTGCAGCACAAAGTATTGAATACTGGTGTTACGCAAGCTCGTTAGAACTGATTTTTGAGCAAGTTGTTTTTTTTTTTTTTTTGTACGGCAATCTATTCCCGCAAATCACAAATTCTGTGACTTTTCGCGTAGTTCAATTTCGTGGCTTAGACTTAACGGAGATCCCGCCAAAACAAGATCTGGATCACCGCCAATGCCCAACCCCAAATATCCCCTCTCCAACGGCGCCAGATCTACCTTCGCTGATGAATGAATGAATGAATGAATGAATGAATGAATGAATGAATGAATGAATGAATGAATGAATGAATGAATGAATGAATGAATTCATTGATTGCAGCAAGAATTTCGTACCTCCCAGCTTCTGCTGTTTCATAGGCATTCCTACAAATCACAAATTATGTGAGGTTTCGCGTAGTTCCATTTCATGGCTTAGACTTAACGTAGATCCCGCAATAACAAGATCTGGATCACCGCCAAACCCGTCGCGGTGGCTCAGTGGTTAGCGCGCTCGACTACTGATCCGGAGTTCCCGGGCTCGAACCCGACCGCGGCGGCTGCGTTTTTATGGAGGAAAAACGGTAAGGCGCCCGTTTGTTGTGCGATGTCAGTGCACGTTAAAGATCCCCAGGTGGTCGAAATTATTCCGGAGCCCTCCACTACAGCACCTATTCCATCCTTCTTTCACTCCTTCCTTTATTCGTTCCCCTACGGTGCGGTTCAGGTGTCCAACGATATATGAGACAGATACTGTGCAATTTCCTTCCCCAAAAAACCAATTTTATTTATTTATCACCGCCAATACCGCACCCCAAATATCCCCTCTCCAACGGCGCCAGACCTACCTTCGCTGATGAATGAATGAATGAATGAATGAATGAATGAATGAATGAATGAATGAATGAATGAATGAATGAATGAATGAATGAATGAATTCCTTACCGCAAGAATTTTGTGCCTCCCAGTTTCTGCTATTTCAGAGTTTAGTTTGGGCCTTCTTTAGACACAGCAGCACTCGAATGCGTTTTCCTAGGGATGATTGTCGTTCTCCTTCCTCTCCAGTTACAACGTGGACACAGTGATCGTTGTAACATCGACCAATGTCCAAGTAGAGTACGACAAATGCCTGGGGATTCCGCCGGCCGTCATAACGGCCGCCAACCAAGACTACACCTCGTTCGTGAGTGCAATCGCCAAAAATTGAGCCAATACCGAGCGCAAAGAACGACTCTGAGAACGCTAACATTGGCGCAATGTCAGCGAGTGAAACATGCAAAAGCACGCCTGTTTACAGGAGGTATTCCGAGGGGCCTGAATTGGGAACAGTTGGGGACAAGAGTTAATGGAGAATACCGAAATAAATAATCTGCGATTCGCTGATGACATTGCCTTGCTGAGTAACTCAGGAGGCGAGCTGCAAATCACGATCAATGAGTTAGACAGACCAAAAGAGTGGCTCTAAAAATCAACATGCAGAAAGCCAAAGTAATGTTTAACAGTCTAGCAAGGGAACGGCAGTTCACAATTGGTAGCGAGGTGTTGGAAGTGGTAAAGAATATCGACGTAGGGCAGGTAGTGACAGCTGATTCGGATCATGAAGAGATTGTCCGGACCCGTAGAGTATCTGTTACGGGTCCAAGTTGGACTTATTTGTGGAAATGTGGCGGAAAGTTTGAAGGATGCTTCACTCCCGCCATCGGTTGGCCCGATATTGCACTACCTCCGGGATCGGCCTTGTCTTTAGCGCGTCTTTACTATCCTGTCTTTCTATCCCATCTTTCAACTCTCCTACTATCTGCACGTGGTAGCGATTGTGACTCGGCTTGAGCCAGTGTTCAGGCCTGTGCACTTTCCTTTTCCTTCTTCCTGGCAGCAACAGACCGACCGGATCATGAGAGGGGAATAACTAGAAAGACAAGAATGGGGCGGAGCGCATATGGCAGGTTCTCACAGATCATGAATACCAGTTTATCAATATTCCTCAAGAGAAAAGTGTACAACAGCTGTATCTTACCGGTACTCACCTACGGAGCAGAAACGTGGAGGCTAACGAAAAGGGTTCAGTTTAAGTTAAGGACACCGCAGCGAGCCATGGAAAGGAAAATGACAGGTGTAAGGCTAAGAGACCGGAAGCGGGCAGAGTGGGTGAGGCAACAAACACGGTGTAATGACATCCCAGTCGAAATCAAGAGGAAGCAATGGGCTTGGGCAGTGCATGTACTGCGAAGGAAAGGTAACCGCTGGTCCTAAAGGGTAACCGAGTGGATTCCAAGAGAAAGTAAGCGCAGCAGGGGGCGGCAGAAGGTTAGGTGGGCGGATGAGATTAAGAAGTTTGCAGGCAAAGGTTGGATGCAGCTGGCAAAGGATAGGGTTAATTGGAGAGACATGGGAGAGGTCTTTTCCCTGCAGTGGGTGTATTCAGGCTTATGATGATGATGATGTCAGTCAAATTAAGCGGGGTACAGTATAGCTGCACAGATTTATATAATAGTAAGAGTGTGAATACTAGTTAAAACCGCACGAGGCAATAAGAAAGCTTCTCCGCGTGGGATGGTTGATTCAAAATGCAGATGTAGCATCGAGAGACTGTAGTTTTCAGGAATAATTGACTGCGATCGGACGAACAGAGCGCAACAAGGCGCAACCACACAAGACTTACGGTGGAAAAAGGAATTGAGGCAGTCTTTGGATATAAAAATAAACCTCCAAAAGCTGGCCGCGTATTCATTTCAAAGGAAAGCTTTCAGGGGCACGCCAGGTTATGTGCTTTAAAGGTCGGGGCAACCCGGAGATCAAACCTGTATACAATATAGGAACTCTCACTGACGTCACAAACCTCTGCTGACTAGCACACTGGCAGTAACAGCCACACACCAACCGCGGCAAGATTTGTGTCTGCGCGTGCGCGATCACTAAGTTCGCGAATTGCGCCGGTTTTAATCATTTACTCCTTAGAGGTATACCCGCTTGCCTAGGCGTGATGTTTTCTTGGCGTTAACTAAAGCCCTACCGTGGCCGCTTGTACTCTGTCTCTGACCCACAGAACTGCGCTAGCAGCACAAAATCGAAGGTGAATACATACTTTGTTCGTGCGCACTATAGCGGAAAGCTATATAAACCAACTGTACCCGTTACAGAGAGAAGTAAAGAGGAATTTTGGAAGTTTTCTTCGTTTTTAAGCATTATCAATGTCAAAAGTTTCTATAAACTAAAATTAATGTTGAACGAGAAGGTCTATGCGGTACAATGAGAAAGTCGCTTCGCAGTCGAAGGCGCAAGCATCCTAGCATAATAGTGCAAGAAATATCACTTAAGGGTTTGGATTTTAAGGGCTAGGATGACCACTGTTATCTTCGAAATTTTGAGATGAAGCTCCTACAACATCTGAAAGGCGGCAGCAATGACTGCTGTATACACTTTTCAGCTGCTCTGTCATCCATCGCATCAACAGAAAAGCCCTTGATTCTCTGATCGCCAGGACGAACAGGGCACGAAGACGAAGTGACGTGAAACTAGTCCCAAGCGCTGGTCTGGGTACAAAGCGTTTTTATTGGCCGCGCAATAAGACTGTACTCGCAGCTCAACCGGCCGCTTTGTTTGTGTTAACGTGAGGGCGAAATGAGATTAGAGATACGTTGTCACAATAAAGAATGTTATCCAGACAGATCTTTCATCCCCAAGACATCTAAGGAATGGAACCACGCCTCTACTTCCATCGCCTCCACTGCAGTCTCTTACCTGTTTAAGAATTCCGTTAGCGATTATATAACATGGTGATACTGTACTAATTCTGATCGTGGTAATGTTTTAAGAGCTCTTACAACTCGCATTCGTACGTTTCTTGTCCATTCGAGATTTAAAGATGGCGGCCGGTCATGTGATCAAATATCGGCAAAATGTGAACTCATCGTGACGCCATGTCGGCCGGTTTACCCCATGGGGTGGCGTTCCCATATATATATATATATAAAATCGAAAATTGAAGAAACATAGCAGGATATATATATATATATATATATATATATATATATATATATATATATATATATATATATATATATATATATATATAATATCCCTCTGCGACCACCCGTTTGGCCCCTCCGATGGTCACCTTCATTACGGTTTCGAAACCGTAATGAAGGCGACCTTCCGTGGTGGCCAAACCGTCCCTGGTGGCCAGACCGGTGGTCGCAGAGGGATGCGGGCGGTACCTGACGAATCGTCGTTTCGTGATGTACAGGTTGGTATCCCAATTTGTCGAAGGCATAGGTAAAAACAACTTAGCTAGCGCTCTTCATTTGGTTTCGCATTCGCGAATCATTTAATTTTTTTACCCACTCCTCTCCGCAATGCTTCGGCCCTAAGAGTAAACAAATAAATGAATAAATAAACAAACTCTTACACAGCGTGCTGTGGGAAATTGAGAAAATAGAGATAAAGTGGAGAGAGAGAGAGAGAGAGAGCTTAGCGTTGCAAAGCCGATTTGTATACTGTGTGCTGCCTGCGGACAGCAGTGTCTAAACGCACCAGACAATTTGAACAAGACACCATCAAGACACCCGCCACAACTTTTGCTCAGAGCAATAAAAAAATAAAATACCGGCTGACATGTTTTCTAGCCCTCCAAGCTATACCCCCAAGCCTGGAAAGCTTAAGTGCAAAGGGAATCAAGTTCCATATCAAATGTGAACCAACTCCATCGCCCCAATGATTAGCCCATCGAAGTTAAACCATAACATTCTAAACGAGAACCTTCCAAGGGACATCGCCCTCAGACCCGCTTCGGTGGCTTAGTGGTTAGGACGCAAGGTTACTGAGCCGGATTTACGCGGTTTGAACCCGACCGCGCCCCGCCGCGGTGGCTCAGTGGTTAGGGCACTCGACTACTGATCCGGAGTTCCCGGGTTCGTACCCAACCGCGGCGGCTGCGTTTTTATGGAGGAAAAACGCGAAGGCGCCCGTGTGCTGTGCGATGTCAGTGCACGTTAAAGATCCCCAGATGGTCGAAATTATTCCGGAGCCCTCCACTACGGCATCTATTCTTCCTTTCTTCTTTCACTCCCTCCTTTATCCCTTCCCTTACGGCGCGGTTCAGGTGTCCAAAGATATATGAGACAGATACTGCGCCATTTCCTTTCCCCAAAAAACCAATTATTATTAAATTATTATCCCTGTGGATTTTTTTCAATCAATATCCCGCAAACCGCCGCGCCTTGGTTAAGTGGTCGCTCACCGCAGTCCGAGTCTCTCTCCATTCGCGCTGGCACTCTCACTTCTACTTCGCATTTTACAGCGCTCGTCGCTCGAAAGCTTGCCATGAGACTGGAAATAAACTGCGCACTCCTAGCCAGCATTACTACTGGGCGGCTGAGGGCAGGCGTGATGTCATTTCCGTCGGCTCGTAGCTTGCAGTGCGCAGAGTGCCGTGAAAAAAAATGGCAGCGACTTAACTTGGCTAACCCTGGAATTATCGAAAAGGAAGCACGCTTTCTAAGCCTCTGAGGCTCGTCCATGGCAGCTTCACTGCATGCTCGCGGCAGCCGTTATATATATATATATATATATATATATATATATATATATATATATATATATATATATATATATATATATATATAACCACACGACCATGTGGATATGACGTGGTATCACAGGGTCTTGCGACACCCCCACCGATAAATTTTAAGATACTTGGTCAACCCAAAGGTCACCCAATGTCAAAGGTCAACTAAAGGTCATGGGTCAAGGTCAGGACTCAAGGGTTCGACACCATAACTGTACCACATATGGTCATATACGGCTAACGTGGTTGGGCTGAAGGTCGCTCAAGGTCATTCTTCGGCCCACGCGACGACTGCTTTACCTAGCGTAGCAAATCTTTTCGCTTCGAAACAGCCATCCGTTCAAAAATAACCGGAATGATCGCTGTTTACTAGGGGTAATCGTATCTTAAGAATTCAAATGTGGTGCTGTCCGAATAATTTCAGATTTTTCATCTGCATTCTCTTAACTGCCGCCGAGTAAATTTCAGATGTGAAAGGTATTGAGCCCCAATCATCTTTTTTTTTCTTTTTGCCCGTACGCAGAACAAGCTTAAAGAGCTGGTTAAAAAAAGTTACCAGTACCCGGACAAATACATTATCGTCGGGGTGTCGCTGGAGTTTGGAGCCTTGGCGCAAAAGTTAAACAAAAAGGTCGACGTGAACAACTTCCAGCTCTACAGGGAGTGCAGTCAGCAGACGGTGGTGCCCGTTGACGTGGTAAGCATCGCTTGTTCCTCTTCACTGCTACATGGGTGTCTGCTGTCTCAGCGGTTCGTTTTCATATCATTTCCCTGCCGTGTGCAGCAAGATACTAGACACCTTTAGCCACGGAGGAGTTTCCACTCCGCCGTCTGTGGCGACCAGAAAAGGTTACAAGCCCGCGGCGCCACTATCCTGATGGCGGCGCCTGGCGGCCTGGAAAGAAACTACTGAAATACAACGTCACGGCGTGCCCGCTGAAGCAAACACCCGTTTCGTCTGCTTGTCGTCTGCTTTGAGCGCGCGCCGCCGTAGAGCGCGCCGGAGCCGCCTGCCCGGGCGCGGCATTTTTTTTTCCTGCTGCTTCTACGAGGCGCCGCAAGGCGCCGCCACTGCATGCGCCCCCGTCGACGCGTACAATTGTGACTTTATCTGGTCGCCTGCGCTCGCTCGCGCTGACAGGAGTTTCACCTCTTGTATTGTCTTGCTCCGTGCCTTTAGCATACCGTGTACCGTGTTACCGTTACCACTGTACCTGAAGCCCGCGTGCAGCCAATGCGCATGCGCAAATCGCCTTGAAGGCACCAGATGGCGTTAGGTACTAGGCAGCTGCGCGCGTGCCTGCAGCATCAGAGCGAATCAGCGCGTGCTCACCGACGGTGGGCGGTCTCCCTGTATTCCCGTAACGGTAACACGCTACATGGTATGCTTAAGGTGTCTAATATAAATGAATAATGACTGCGATGACAGTATGATTACCATGACGATAATCGCGCTAGTCCTGAGCAGTCTGTAGACTTCAAATGAAAATGTGATTCGGAGCAGCGGCTGCTTATCATATTTGAGGACACCAGAATTGACCACGTCGAAAACGTTAACTTTGCATCCAGCATATTCTTGCACCATACCAACGAAAAATCAGCAATCAGACCCGGTCTTACAATCCTTTCAGCTCGTTTACTTGCTTTGCTGACGCTGACTTTGTGATCACTTTCATGCCCAACATTCTTCAAGAAAAAATTGGATTATTGGAAACCTGTACAGTACTGATATGAAAATATCGAAGTTAATGGTCCACTTCTCTGATATGTAGGAAAATCTTTCTTGGTATTGTTTCCATCGTTTGCATCCAGAAGTTAAGACTAGCAGAGTAAACTGCTTTAGATGATAGCGAGAACGTTAATAGCAAAAAAGAAAACTTCACAGTTCAAAATGCTTTTGTCCAGAATTATTGGGTATGTTTCAACGCATATGCTCATTTTTCTGAAGATCCGACCATGGAATCTCATGGATTAAGAACACAAATCTTAGGAAACATGAAGAGCAACCGATTGAAAATCTTGCCTCACTGTGGGTAGAACCTTTACTCCCGTGAGTGTTGCAAAACTGTAGTTTGATGATATAAAAAGGAACCACTGCACATATTTTCATACGCAAATATTTGGAGTGTCAGAGTAGCGTCAGTAATGATGAGAAGATGGCGATGTTAGCTTCCTTGCAAAGCAACCTTTGCCGCTGAGAGATCGAAATCCACACTGACAGGAAGACTGACTGGCCTTTGCCTTGGACGCAAGTTGTCGAAGTGCCATTCGCTACCACAAATGTCATACGGCCTAAGCAATCAGCTCTTACGCAGCTCCGCGTGCTTCATTCAGAGCGCAACAATTCTTTCTAAATGAGCCTAACGTCTCAGCGTGTTAAAGTTCAAAAGAACTTCTTGCTTGGCTAGTTGGCAATTGATTATCGTAATTTAAAGGCTCCAAATATCACACACACACACACACACACGAGAGAGAGAAGAGAACGGGACAGAGTGCTTGTGTGTGTGTGTGTGTGTGTGTGTGTGTGTGTGTGTGTGTGTGTGTGTGTGTGTGTGTGTGTGTGTGTGTGTGTGTGTGTGTGTGTGTGTGTGTGTGTGTGTGTGTGTGTGTGTGTGTGTGTGTGTGTGTGTGTGTGTGTGTGTGTGTGTGTGTGTGTGTGTGTGTGTGTGTGTGTGTGTGTGTGTGTGTGTGTGTGTGTGTGTGTGTGTGTGTGTGTGTGTGTGTGTGTGTGTGTGTGTGTGTGTGTGTGTGTGTGTGTGTGTGTGTGTGTGTGTGTGTGTGTGTGTGTGTGTGTGTGTGTGTGTGTGTGTGTGTGTGTGTGTGTGTGTGTGTGTGTGTGTGTGTGTGTGTGTGTGTGTGTGTGTGTGTGTGTGTGTGTGTGTGTGTGTGTGTGTGTGTGTGTGTGTGTGTGTGTGTGTGTGTGTGTGTGTGTGTGTGTGTGTGTGTGTGTGTGTGTGTGTGTGTGTGTGTGTGTGTGTGTGTGTGTGTGTGTGTGTGTGTGTGTGTGTGTGTGTGTGTGTGTGTGTGTGTGTGTGTGTGTGTGTGTGTGTGTGTGTGTGTGTGTGTGTGTGTGTGTGTGTGTGTGTGTGTGTGTGTGTGTGTGTGTGTGTGTGTGTGTGTGTGTGTGTGTGTGTGTGTGTGTGTGTGATTTTTGGTGCCTTTAAATTACAATGAGTCTTAAATTTCACAAGGGCAAGAAGGTATTTAGGTCAGTGTAGGCTGAGGAACACCCCTTAACTTTAAACAACACTATATGGGAGTAAAAATGGAGTAAGTGGTCCGCTTGCCCACTCTTTTTTTCTAAAAAGAACTTCGCTAGAGGACAACTTACTACCTTTTTACTTCTTTCTGTTTAGAGAGTTTTTACTCGACATTGCTGCCAATAACACAGGTTCTGTAACATTTGAGCGTTTTGACATAGCTCTGTCGTATAACAGAACCATATGCACTTACTGCCTGCCATCAACAGCGCATGCGCAGACGGCCTTTCGTGACCAACAGCGCATGCGCTGTTGGCGGTTGAGGTGCACGGTAGCACTACGCTAAAACTCTTTTTAGATTCGTGTTGTACTCCTTTGTTGTTTCTTTTCACCGTCGTGTTACGTTACGCGATGCATGTCACATCCAGAGCTTGATCCTTGCAGCCGTGCGACTCGGCTAAGTCGAAAGAGTTGGGCGAGTCTACAAACGTCGCAGTCCTGAAGGGCGCTGAATATAATTACGTGCTATATGAGACAACAAAAACCACCAAAGCAAAGGTGAGAGCACGTGAGTTTGTCGGGCTGGCAATGGTTGCGCGTCCTGATGTGTGGTTACACAGCATGTGCTTGCTGCAGACGCTTTGCGGCAGCGGTGGTAATCGATGTCACAGATTATTAAAAAATTCGCCGGAGTTTCAAGTCAAAGTGGAAACATCGCGTATTTCAGATTGCTAGTGTCCGGCCCGCAATGTGGATTCGTCCCAGAGATGACTTAGCTCAGGAAAGGCCTTCAGATGATCTCAGGGCTGTGTTAATATTGCCGCGAATATATGCAGTGTTTGTTCGTTTTTCAAATCTGCCGCCACACCACCTTATCGCTTTCTTTGCGACGCAAGACACGACTAGATTTATCTCGATTGATCGCAGCCAGGCAGAGCTGATTTACGTTGTTCCGGAATGTTCTAGTAACTTTGCACGCTTTATCTCGAAAGTTCGCTATCAGCTTAAAAATTGAACACGGCCGACAGCGGCGGGCATTCTGTTCGACGACCGCCGAGCACGCTTGTCGCTTCGCCGCCGCCGAGTGATTCAGTCCGTTGTGGGTGCAAGTCAGCCCAATAAACAGTTGTCTTTTAGAAGACCCTTTCGTCCGTCTTCATCGCTGCTTCACTGTCGTCACCACTACGTGACAATATCTACGACAAAGGTTGGACGAAAGTTCGTCTCGTCAGACAATTAGTTCAAGTAAAAGTGTTACAGTCATTGAAGTCAATACTGTTCAGGCGAGCAACCTGTACACATTTCTTATTGTGTAAATAGTTTGTGTATATTACTTCTCCCCCTATTCTCTCTTCCTGTCCCCTCACCTCTTTCATTGCATTTCTCCATTCTGCCTGCTATCCTTTATGTCCGCTGCCCCTGCTCAGGTGCTTCAGTATCGATGGCAGATGCCGGGGCTAGCAAAAATCTTATCCTTCGTTTTTATTTTTATTTTAATCAACCACTTACTACTACTGCTACTGAAGTCAAAGCAAACAAGCTTAAAAGGACAGGCCATCGAAACTTACATGCGCAGGATATGATGTAATGATTGCATGTAGATGTTTGGCATCGTCCCTTCCTTCCGGTCAATGGCATCGGGAGTCTTTAGAGTTAATGGCTCAAACAAAAAGCGTGTCGTCAAGTTCCGCTCTTTGAATACAATTGCAGCGTTGTCCCAGTCAATGTGCTCGTGCTCGTGCTTGGTGCATATTTATTCAGAGCGGCGACACGCCTTTTGCTTGAGCTACCATTCACCCAAACGGCTCCTGATACCATGAACCGGGAGAAAGAGACAAAGCCACCCGCCCATTTACATGCGATCATTACGTCATATTCTGGGCATTTTAGTTTCAACGGCCTGTAATTTTTTACTTGGTCAGTTAATATCATTGCTCAATTACAAACGCGTGCTACTATTAGAAATAAAAAATTGCCAGGAAGAAGTTAAACTGGACTTGGATCAAATCACTGCTTTTCTCCAAACTAGAAACTGTACCGCGGGTATGTATTGTTTAACGCCTAGAAACTGCATTTTGTCTACTACAGACGCCGTGTAGTGATGCTGTAAGGCTCTTTCACGTGCCGTTTCATTTCACCACACATGGACATTTGAAAGACGGGAAACGATGTTAAGCCATATCTGTAGACTGAATTCATAGACAAAGATTTCATAAGGTTTTAAGAATTTATTTAGTGCAGTATGCTAGCACCGATTTCTTCTGGAAACTGATGTATAGGACCTCCACTGCGGTGTAATGCAATGTAGGTGCGATAATGTACAATAGAGAGCTCCTGAGTTAGCGTTGGTCAAACTTCGGTCCCGATTCTTAGTTTACTGAGGGGCGAATACGAAGCGAAAATAAGGATGCAGGTTGGCGGAAAGAAACTTCAGCATTAGTCTAGAAAGCAGGGAATGAAGGGGGAGGAAATAGAACCAAATACATCTTCTTTCGCAAACGTGAAAACATAAGTTCTCATGTAATTAAACGCATTCGTTTAAGCACCCCTATCGCGCATGTTTCTCTACTGCGTTAGCAGTATAGCTCGCTCTCGGCGAAAACGCGGTGGGTCTGTGTGAAGCCTCCAGCCGTCAGCGCCTCTAGCGGATTGGGGGGGGGGGGGGTGATCAGGGCACCATCCGGGCCCGGAGAGTTCATGGTAGGTGCACCTTTGGGTACCCTCCTACCAACCCCCACCCACCCTCGAAAAGCTCTATCCTCCACCTACACTGTTCCACCCAACAGAAGCCCACCCAGCAGCGGAGCGAAAATGCGAGGGCGAAATCAAACTCAAAGGCGCAATGTTAAAGCGGTCAATGTAGGAGCAAAAGGTACAATGGTTAGCGCTAACGCTGATTTGTTGCATCACATCGCGTGATCAGCAAGTGGACAAGAAGCCCGGAAGGGAAACAGAAATACGAAATAGGCTTAAGTGAGCCCATGACTGCATGGCAATAGGTCAGCTGGTAAAGGTGTAGAGGGGGTCAACAAATATTCAGCTGTTAGCAGCGCACTGTTTAGGCCCCTTCTACGCCTATATAGACTACATCTCCTATAGACTTCTTTGCCTTCCTATAGATATTTCATTTTGTCTGTTCTTAGTCTATAGACTGTCTATAGAAAAAATCCATAGTCTATAGATTGCCCATAGGCTCTCTATAGACTATAGTCTATAGGATTTGTCTACAGAAAGTCTATGGAATTTATAGCAAGAGTCTATGGAGTCTGGAGAACTTTTTCTAAGCGTCGATACCATTGTCCTGCAGGGTGTAGAGGGTGTTACAAGGGGGGGGGGGGGGGGGGGGGGGGGGGGGCTTGCAAGCGGTGAGGAGGAGAGAATAATTTCGCTCAAGAGGACATACTGCGCTTTAAGCAAGGAAGACGATCATAGCATATTCGCGTGTGATGACTGACAGATGAGCCGCCGGACCTGCACATGAAGAGATGTAGGATAACACCGTTTGCGATGTCATTAATCATTCGTAAGTGAGGAATTATATAGGGATGCACACTTAAAGCCAGAATATGAAAATCATGCCGCGGATGGTACGGTGGTGTACAGAAAACTTATACACTGGTATTAATCCAAGGGGAAATAATCGAAGGCTCTAAATATATTGTACACTATACCGCATAATTTCAAGCGCATCAGCGGCACAATAGTAGTCTTGTTCAGAAATTATTTGTGAAAGACGATTTACAGACCGATGAGCGTAAGGTCCAATTTCCTACAAGCTATTTGCTAGGTTTATAGTGTAAGGATCGCAGCCGAAGTAACTGGCTGGTTTCCGGGTAACCGGCCATAATCATGCACTTTTTGGGGGATTTTTTTTGCTTTTTATATCAAGCCTGGCACGCGAATTAAACGCTGAAAATTAAGATGGACGCTACCATATTTAACGGTAGCTGTGGTTTGAAACCTGTCAATGTGAGCTTTGCTGTGCTTTTTTCACAAGCATTGCTTGCTTGCAAACTAAAAATATTCGCATCCTCCCATATGATGGAACATGCAATCTCTTCCGTGCTGCCATACATATGTCCGCACCATGACTTAATACTGCTTTTACGCAGTCCGTAAGTGCAGTATTAAGTCGTGGTGTGGACATATGCATGACAGCACGGAAGAGATTGCGTGTTCCATCATATGGTAGGGTGCGATTTTTTTTTCTGTAATCTTGGCATCCTCCTGGCAAAAACATAGTAATTTTGAAATGTCGCCGTTGAATACTATTCAGCGTCTTCTGATACAGAGAAAATATTTGCATGATGACAAGCCCCTATACACGCACACTTCAATGCATCTGCTTTATTTTAAATGTCAGCACACGCACTGCTTACACAGAGCTTACGGGAAGACTATGTGAGAGTGCCATAAAATATTTATATTCACAGATACTATAGGAAGATATAAAACAGGAAATATCCATCCCGTGCGTAACATCGATTGCAAGAGCTGGTTTCATGTTCAACACGATCGCCCATTCTCAGGTGGACATCATCAAGAGCCTTCCCCCGTGGCACCGCTTCTCATGGCTGGTGTACGACGTGCACATGGTCGACGTGGGAGGCACATGCAATGCCGCGAAGTTCCAGCTTCTCCTGGATGTCAAAAAGAACTTCGGGATGTGATCGGGATGTTATCGGGATGTGAAGAGAGCAAAACGCACACCTCGAGCATGCTAACTGAAATTCAGTTTACAAGCCCATCGCGAAGAAAGCATGTAGAAGCGATAGAGCTAAATTCGTGTTTCATCCCGAATAAACCCTTTGTGCGAAACCAACTGTTTCTTTTGTACAGCGGTTAATTGCATTTGGCAGTCTTTGATAACTCCGTCTCGCGAGCATAGAGCCAAATACAGTCACAGTGGCTGGGTTTCGCGCCGTGGTTACGCCCTGCCACCTCATCCTCATTTATGGTGCAGGTATCTCCGCATTCAGGCAATAACTTCATATGCATCAATTTTGTTCGTTCTAAACAGACCTTGCACGATAGAGCCTTTAATCTGAGAGCAGCAACGCCACAATTCACTCTGGAGGGCGAGCAAGCAGTCCGCCGTCCTATTAGCGTGCTTAGTCTGGCTCCGTCGAAGGGGTGTCTCTAGCGGGCCGAGAAGTTAGCGGTGGCCATCAGGGCTATGGACTGTGTACCATTCTTGAGGCCGCTCTGACCAGCACAAATCTAAGATTAGCAACAGCTGCTCTAGTAGACCTGCGGGATCACGGCGGCACATGGAGCCCTGGACTGAGGGGTACACTCTGGAAGACAAGCATACATCATCACCAACTGCAGGGCAAAGGCCTCTCCCATATCTCTCCAATTAACCCTGTCCTTTGCCAGCTCCGGCCACCGTATGCCCGCAAAGTTCTTAATTTCATCCGGCCACCTAACCTTCTGCCGCCCCCTGACACGCTTGCCCGCTCTTGGAATCCACTCCGTTACTCTTAAGTACCAGTGGTTATCTTGCCGTGTTTATTCCCTCACCCACTCTTCCCGCTTCCGGTCTCTTAACGTTACACAATATTTTTCTTTCCATGGCTCGCTGCGTTGTCCTCAACTTAAAGCATACAATATGTAATTAAAGTTTTTCCTCCTCCAGTGTATTTGAGCACAGGGAGAGAGGGAAAGCGGCTGGCGGCCTGCTTCACACATCGCTTTATACGAAGATGAGAAATCCCTTTTAAAGGCCGTCCCCACATTCTGCCGTTGTTGTGTAGCCTTGGAGCTAAGTGGCCATCTCTGGACTGGAGGGCACACGTTTCTCTTTCTTCACGCTTTGTGTAGTGCTGCCAACTTTGTACTTTTTTCTGTTCCTGGTTTCAGAAAATGTGTTCATGATCATCTTTTTTTTTTCGGTCCTTGAACTGAGTGGATTCCGAGAAAATGAAAGCGTAGCAGGAGGCGGCAGAAAGTTAGGCGAGTGGATGAAATCCATTAGTTCGCGGGGATGCTCTGGCTACAGCTGGCAAAGGGCAGGTTAATTGAAGCCATGGGAGAGGATTTTTTCCTACAGTGGGCGTAGTCAAGATGCTGCTACTGCTGCTGATGATGGCCTTTGCCCTGTAGTGGACGTAACTGCAGGGCAAAGGCCATCATCAGCAGCAGCATCTTGACTACGCCCACTGTAGGGAAAAGCCCTCTCCCATGTCTCTTAAATTAACCTGTCCTTTGCCAGCTGCGGCCACCGTATCCCCGCAAACCCTCCGCTATACGTAACAGGTCTGACCACCGCCTTGGTTAGATGCTCTGCAGCCGCTGGGGACTAAGGGCCGAGAGTTAATTGGTTTGTTCAAAGAAGGTTGCGATTAAGTACAACACCAGGGTGGCCAAATCCTGTTCTGACTATACAGGAGAAATGTTTCGACTGCCACTAAAGAGAATAAAAAATAGTTGGTTGCTTCAGATTCATGCAGTCGCTACATTGTAGCATGGCGGGTCTCGGATCCCTTGCCAATATTGGGCTTCGGGTGGGGGGGACCCGCCATCGCTGCCGCCCACTTAGCGTGCTGTGTACTAGAGGGGGCCGCCGCCAGCTTTGCCCGCTATTGAGGGATACGATGTGGGGAATGGCCCCCTTCGGTTTGCTTCACCGCGATGCGTCGCTAGTTTGTTACCTTAACTAACAAGGGAGGGCGCCGGCGTCGCACCTACATGAGCGCCATGGACGGCGTGACTGCTGCGCGCGCGCGGGAGAGCACACACTCTTTGACTGGGGAAGCTCAACGCGCGCTGACGTTCAGGCGCAGCGCTCCGCTCTCCGCCAGCGGATCTTGGCCTCGTGGGAAGGAACGTTGTCCCGCATCTCGTCCTGTCCGGCCACGAAGTATCCCCTGTCCTCGCGTGGGTGAACTTTCGCTCGTAGCCTTGCTGGCGAGTTGAAAGAACTCGATTCCTTAGCTTATTTCATCACTAGCTGGCGGTACTGTTGCTGTAGCAATAAATGCCTGTTTGTGTCAGTCTGAGTGTCGTTCCTTTAATCCCTCAGAGCAAGGCCCGCCGTGGTCGGCGTGAGCTCGGTACCGTACGCGATCACGAGGTGGTATCCGGTGGTTTTGAACAGTGTAAGCCGCGATTAAGCAAGGAAAACGTAATTATTCTCCCCAATTGAAACCCCACAACCTTTAGGCAGGAGTAAACCATATGACAGGAACTGTTCCTTCTGTGCATGGTTCTTCGCAACCACGTTGGCCACCTAGCCGTCATTGTGTGCAAGCGCCACCCAAAAGGATTGAAGTTCATTGGCGCAGACAAAAAAAAACTTGCCTAGATTACAGCCAGTTTTTGAACCCGAGATTCGCCAGCTTGCTATCTTCTGTACTGCCCATGACCGATGTGGGTTCTATGTGGCGAAATGTATTAGCGCTGTGTTTTCAACAGCTTAAAATATCGTTTCTGATTCCCTCCCTTTTTCATTTTTTATTTAAACCGAGAACTGAATGCAAATTCTGTATTATTCTCTCCTGGTGGCATGTTGACTCTTGGGTTGCATCTGAGAGGGTTTGAGCCAAAATCCCTTTTAATGTTGCAGCTTGACAAGTAACATGCAGTACACAACGTACTAGCAGCTTTCCGATGTAGCAAAACAGCTTTATCCGTGTCTCGCATGGGGCACTCTTCGCAGACGGCGCTTCTCATAGATGTTTCTTGAAAGTGGAATGACGCAGACCGAAAACCAGTGTCTATATCCGTCTATGTGAGTATCTATATTCTAGGACTTCCAGATTACATCGCTCTCACTCAACTCCAAACCAAAACAAGGCTCCTTCTGAACTTGCGGAAGGTGTGCTTCCCCTAACCCCACGCATTGCAAAAGACATTCCAGTAAAAAAAAATTACAGTGCAGTCCGCACAAAACCTAGACTACGCCACTGCAGGAATGCATGCATGCATACTGAGTCTTGTATTGCTGCTATGCTTAGACACCAAGCGTCGTCAGCAAACGAACATTTATGCTGCCGTTTCGTTGCGCTTGTCTTTGGCGTCATCACCCAGGACGGCAACCAAGTGATCAACGTCAAGAGAAACCTTGCTCACTGGTAAAGCTTCCCTCGCCGCCAAGTACCCAAGGGTGTCGTGAAGGTCTCTCTGCACTCAATGCTGGGGAGGCCAGTGCGTGAGACGTTCCCCCCGCCTCTTTTCTCGACAGCTGCTTCAGAAAGCGATCCTGCTGTAGCTTTGCTGCGTTTGTGTCACTGCATGGTTGCATTACTCGTTTCCCAGCGCTGCTCTTCTCCCATGAAGGCATTGTATAGTCGAGGAGCATAAGGAATCCTGGGTCTCGCCTCACCATAGAAACTGCCGCCACACTTTCGCCAGCTGTGCGCGATGCTGCTATCCGACTCAGCCGCCGTCGCTGGTTAATTAAACACAACATTAATTAAACAATTAAATTAAGCACAACATTTGCAAACCTATCCGAGGGAAAGCATACTGTTACAAGATTCTATAGCAACACTCTGCGTTGCTGTACTGTACAACTTCTTGTCGTCGATTGTTTTCCGGAGAAGTGTTTTCTTCAAATGTATATATCCAAGACAAAAAATTGGGTGGGGGGGGGGGGGGGCGCTTTGATGATCTAAACTGCGTGAGACGAAAGCCTTTCCGCGCGACTTTGGCTGCTACTGTTGCCGCATCTGTGAATTATCATTACTAATTACTAAATCCAGCGTTTTTTTCAGCCCATTCTGTTTTGTTTTTTACACTGTGCTGTGATGACTTCCGGTGAATGGGACGTCACAACGTTTTTCGGCGCAATTTTTTTGCATTTTTTACTATAATTAGTAATTAATTACTCTAAAGTCATCAAACTTGACTTTTAGGTTCACTTTTTTCTCCTCTATCTGATGCAACCATTCTTTTTCTCCTATCATTATTAGTTACCGAGTTATTTCACTATGCGGTGACGACTTCCGGTGGATGTGACGTCCCACCGTTTTCGTGGCTATATCGACATCCGCGGTATTTCGACGCAATTTTGACATTTTTACCTACAATTAACTAATTCCTCTACAGTCATCAAACTTGGTTTCTAGGGTCATTTTTTCATCCTCTATCTGAAGCAACCATTTTTTTTCTCCTATATTTATTAGTTCTTACTAAATGATACGATCGCGGCCGCGAGCATGAGCCATTAAAGGCTTTCGCCTTAAAAAGCGTTTGTGAAAAGACCAGTCTGCTTGCATTCATTCCGAGCTGACATTTATTATCGCCCCCCCCCCCCACGGCATGATTTCAGCCAAATATTAAAATAAAGCTGATCCGCTTTCCCTCAATTTAATGCTTTCAGTTATTTTGCGTTTCAGGGCCAATATACAGACTTCTCTGGGTGACATTACTATGAAGCCTACCACCAGGCTCAAATTTGAAGAAGTGGCCCGGCTAGCTTGGCCACCTCCCCCCCCCCCCCCCGCGTGGGTATGTGCCATGTTTACTGAGGTAAAGAAGAAGCACGCCCCACGAGCTTAGCCGTTTCCACGTTTCCAGCGCTTCCAACATATTGCAGCCAACCTGAGTGATTCATTGCTCAATACCGTGGATTTTAGCCACTTAAAGTTAACATGGAATATCCGGTGGTGTAAATCAAGGCTTTATGAGGTGTCAATGACGCTTCTGCGATGCAGAATCCCTCCCTTAAATTTGTGCTTATGAAGATGTGGGTTCGCTACGACAAACCTTTGTGTATCATGTGGGCAAGTTGAAACAATAGATCATTTTCTCCTCTCTTGCCGGCGGTTCGCAGTTCAGTTCAATCCCTCTTTCGAGGTTAGGACTCCCTCTGTCTCTTCCAGTTATTCTTTCGTTCGGTGCGAGCGCAAAGGGATTTCCGTTAAGCAGTGTCTGCGGCTACCTTCATGATTACATAAGTGCAACTGATCGATTACCTTGTTAGCTGTATACAAAATTTTGTCGCATGTCCAAAAATGCTCGATTCTATTCCTGGTAATTCATATTTCTTTAATTCATTTCACTGTTCCAATTTTTATATTGATTTAGTCTTCTCACGCCTATTTTTCCCCGCGCAAATACCTCATTGGGATTATCTACTGAACTTTGGCCAATCCCCCTGCGTGGGTATGTGCCATGCTTACTAAGGAGAAGAAGAAGAGCTTAGCCGAACGGCTCCGCGTACCCGACAGGGCGTCCACAGAACTGGGCAGCAATGGAACTCTTCTGTCCTGGAAAGCTGGAAGGACAGGACCTTTTATCCAGCGAAGACTTCGACTGCTACGACGGCTTCGGACACGGCGCCTTTCAGAGGCGAATGCTACTGCTCTGCACCCTCACGACTTCTCTCTTCGCCTGCCACACCTACGCTATCACCTTGATAGCAGCGGACGTCGACCACTGGTGTAAGCAACCACCCTACACAAACTTATCCGCGGTCGGATGGAGGAGAGTGGCCATTCCTGTGGAAGCCAACGGACGGTACAGTCAGTGTCGCCAGTACGCACACCCAGACGACCCGAACGACACAAGGACCATCCCCTGCTCGGCGTGGGACTACGACGAGACACGGGCGATGATGTCCATGGTAAGCCAGTGGGACCTCGTGTGTGAACGGAGGTTGCTGCGCATTGCTCTCACCATGGCACATGGCGCCAGTATGGCCGTTTTCGGAATCGCAGCTGGGTGTGTCGCTGACTCCGTGGGACGTAAGCCCGTCCTTCTGGCGTCGATTGCAGTCCTGCTGGTGTCCACCCTAGCTCTGTGCCTCGCGAGGACCTATGTTGCGCACGCCGTGATAAACTTCTTCACGTCCGCAAGCGCGTCTGCTACGAACATCATCACGAGCATTCTCTCCTTCGAGGTCACAACTCACGGGAACAGGCCACTGCACGTCGTGGTCGCCGTGGCGGTCGCAGTCCTCGCTTCCGACCTGTGGTTCGCCATAATGCGGCAATTTAACATTCACTGGGCGTTGAAACAGGCAATCTTCCTGGCACCTACATACTTGACGACGCCGGCGTTCTGCCTGGTGATTGAGTCGCCGCGGTGGCTGGTCGCGAAGGGACGCTTCCAAGAGGCAGAAGACGTCATGCTCGCCGCTGCCGAGGTCAACCTTTTTCCCTTGCACAATACAGCGTGTCTCTCTGAGAAACTTAAGACAAAAGCCCCTCACATGTGCGTTCAAGGCCACTGTACCGCTGATCCAAAGGTACTCCAGGGAGCGTCCATTAGGAAGCGTGCTATGGTCGCATTCTTCTGCTGCTTCTCCGGGTACTTCGTATTGCAAGTCGTGATCTTGTCTCCACCCTTACGACATGCTCCTCCTGTTTTCAAGTGGATCTCCATAGCCGTCGTCGGGCTAAGCTTCGCGGCCATGATGGTAGTAATTACGAGACTAGCCATGCTGCAGTTCATCAGCACCTGCTTCGCAATGCTCTTCGTGCTACAGTGCCTTTTGAGCCTTACCGCTACCATCGAGACACAGATAGTGCGACAGGGCCTCGCTGTGTGCGCTAAGGCGCTAAGCCTCGTCGGATATGTCGTGTACACAGCGTACAGCCTGGAACTCTTCCCGACGGCCATTCGTGGCACAGCTAGCGGATGGATCTACGGATTCGGTGGCCTGGGCGCCATCTCGTCGTTTGTCTGCGTACCGTTGAGGAACGCCGGACGCGATGACGTGGCCTTCGCTTTATCTGCGTGCCTTATGTTCGCCTCTCTCCAAGTTCTGCGAACACTGCCTCGGAACACCACGGCTGAGTGCGCGAAGTTCGCTGTCAGTAGCCCCTCCCGCATCAGGCAACGAAGCATAGATCATATGAAGAGGACGCTTGAACACCGGGAAAGTCGGGATGCCGCGGACTCGATCGATCACCGAGAACGCCGCACCTACCGCAGCAGAAGTTCGAGAAGCAGTTCCGGCAGGTCCAAGAGCACTGTGGACTCGTTCAAATCGACGCAAAGCACTCTCAGCTTATCGCGCTAGGTTCACACTGGCGCTATAGTGGTGCATTCCCAGTGAGCTGTGTTTAGATTGGCATTCACTTTGTTTCTGGCGATTGTTTCTCAAGCTGTGCTTTAGGACAATGCCTGAGTGTACGCGAATGCACGTTTTTCACTCATAGTACAAACAGTGTAAGCATATGATAACAGCGGATCGTATGCTCCGCGCACATGCCCAAATAATTACACGGTTCTAAAGTCTACAAGAGAATTCTGCAGACAGAATCTGTATATTTGCCTGGTGTACACTTCAAAGTTTTCTCCTCGGCTGCGTCAGTCGGAGGATTTCAAAGGTATTTGCGATGAAAAATAATGAAATGCAAAAGAAAAATGATTTGCGGTGGTACCTACTGGCGAAATTTGTGGTCATTATCTTCCGCACTTTCGGTTAAGTTTTCCCAGGTAGTTACCTTTACTGCCAGGTCGGCATAATTTCTTTCTCACGAAAACAAGACACAATCTGCGCGTTTCACATGACAACCTCGAACAAAAGGCGCACAACTGCTTGATACGTTACGCTGAATGCCCGGGGGATGTTTACAAATCCTACCAGCACAGCTCGATACTGTACCACCACCAGCAAAGAGCCTGAAACAAGCTCCCTCCCTGCAGTAGTTCCGCTCCTTCATTAACTTGATCATCCCGCAGCGGTAGTACAACGGTTGGAGCATCCGGCTTTCACGCCGTAGGTGCGGGGTTCGATTCCCGGTGCCACCGGTTACCCACCCGTAATGGAATGGATACAAGCTTTCCTCTGGCCTGATGCTCGGCTCGCTTGGGTTGAAATCCTTGGAAAATGGGTCATCTGACCCCACCTTGGGTAGGAAAACGTAGAGCCGATTTACCTTACTTGGTAAAATGCGCAGTTTGTGCGCTAGCGCATCGCCTTATCGCTTTCACTTCGAGGCTAGGGTTTCAAGTTCAGGCTTCAGGCAAAGATCGGTGATTGGGGACGTATAAGATTCTGAAGCCGCTTAACGCACTTTAAGAGGGCACTGGGATAACGTTGTGCTCTGGATTCGTTGCGAACTGACAGAAGTTGATGACAACATGCAGTGCACAGCGCAAGAGAAAGAAGAAAGGCCTGGAGGTTAACCAGAAGAAAGTTCCTGTTGTCTACCCTTCACTGGGAGAGAGGGATGAGGGGGCGTAAAAGTATAAAAGGAAGTAGAGAAATGTGGTCTGTAGCAAGCACGACAAGCAATGACATACACGCTGAAAGTCACAGGGCGCCGCAGCTGTAGTCTCCTCACCTTGTGGGCTGCCGAGCGCTGCGACCTGAGTAGACTAAGACTACATCGGCAGTCCTCCATCTCTAAACCAAGGCAGTCAGGCAGCGCAGACGTCCCACTGTGAAGAAAGGCTGCTTGCCGTTGCGGCTCATAATGTGGATGACAATGTGAGGCATCCCGACTTCATCTCGGAACGATGAGGCTGGAGAAGGCCTTGTGCCAGCTACTGGAGAGCTGCAAGGACCGGATTGACCATATCCAGGACCTGCAGTGCATTCTGCACAGCTGGCGTATGCGAGCTTGAAAGCAGTACACGAATGGTGTTCACGAAAGTCTTCAGCATTGCAATTACTTGGTCGTCTTCGACTTGGGCCGGTTCCTTGCTATACTACCCGACCAGCAGTAGGCTCAGCACACTGGGTGCGCGGTGACTGTTCCATCATTGAGGGTGTGCAGTGCTTTGGGAGCGACGGTCAAGTCACTTGCCGGTCCCGGTCTTGGACCGAAGTTGGGTCTCGTGCTTGATTTGCAATAAGCTCGGGACTTGGGGTGCGCAATACCTGCTTGGTGATTGCGGGTGCGTGTAGCTTAGGCAAGGATGGCCACGGCCCGTGTGCGACAAACGTACCTGCCTCGCCAGTCATAGGGCTCCCATTCCTTAGAGTGGTAACCGGAGGGGAAGGACAAGTTGCAGAAATTCCTGGGCCATTCTTTCCAATGGTCACTACACCCGTAGATGGCATGTGACGAGGGTGACGATGTCGCACCGTAGCGGCGGCTTCTCTGTGCGTGGTATTGTTTCTTGTCATTTGTTTAAGTATCGCCCGCTCCCTTTTCAGACGAGGACAATCATTTGAGGCAGCGTCACGAGGGCAGCGACAATCGGCATACTTTAGGACTGTTGCCGTTCAAATTTCGCAGCTGTGTGGCTGTGAACACCGTGGACACACGATGGAGAAATTGCACACGCTACTCACATGTCCTCTCTTCATGCATTTCCGGCACTAAAAAGGCTTCGGGGGAAATGCCTAACCACGTGCCGAAAGTGCCCAAACTTAACGTAGGCTGAAGTGCAGTCCCTTTGGAAGGTCAACTTGATGCACTTTGTCCTCCCAAGGCGCTGAGATTGCAGTATGGCTACACCATCGGTAGCTGATTGAATCAAGATGGGCAGATCAGAGTCGCGGATGGCTACGTCAGCGTCGTAAATGGCGCCTGCCGTAGAGCCGCTACTCAGAAGGGCATGGGAACGAACGCTGATGCCGCCGAGCGTTTTGATGTTTCTCAAACGTTCAAGCTCGTTTCGATCCACGACATCAATGGCGACGACATTCCTATAACAATTCACGCTCACGTCTTTAATCACTCCCGGGACGCAAGCCTCCAGGAACGTAGCTTGCTCGCTTATGTGGTTGAGATTGTAGGTGGGAGTCTCTGCCACGAACAGGGCAGGATGTTCCGATGGTATTCGCTCCGTGGTGATCGTGGATGTACTCTATGACGATAAGTGGGGACTTTTTGCTCAGGACTCTGCTGAAGCCGTCATCAGCCGAAGAGTCATCACTAGCGGCCGTGTTCACCACGGTGCCCTGGCTGCTTGCGTCACTCGGGAGGTCGAGACGTTTCCTCTGGGCGGCAGCGGCTGACCTACCGGACTGAGGTCCACCAGCGGCAACTTCTGCACCAGAACTAGGAGAAAGGACGGCGTTCTGGTGTCGAACCACTACACACAAGGGGTGATAGGTTGGGGCAATAGCATAGTGCTCTCGAGCAGCGGCCAGCGATGCTGATTTGTTCGGGAAGCCGCGGGTTCAATACCCAGGGCGCTGCAGATGCAGCCATATTTTATTCATTTTCAGATTGAAATCCGTAATGCTCGCGCACCAAAATGTTCCTTGTGCCATGGTCATGGCGGAATCAGGGTGTAGATGAGCCTTATGTCAAAATACTGGAAGATATATATAAGAACTGTACAGCTACCATAGTCCTCCATAAAGTAAGCAATAAAATTCCAATACGGAAGGGCGTCAGGCAAGGAGACACGTTCTCGCCAATGCTATTCACCGCATGTTTACAGGAGGTATTCCTAGGCCTGAATTGGGAGCAGTTGGGGATAAGAGTTAATGAAGAATACCTAAATAATTTGCGATTCGCTGATGGCATTGCCTTGCTGAGTCACTCAGGAGATGAACTGCAAATCATGATCAATGAGTTACACAGACAGAGCAGTACGGTGGGTCTAAAAATTAACATGCAGAAAACCAAAGTAGTGTTCAAGAGTATAGCAAGGGAACAGCAGTTCACAATTGGCAACGAGGCGCTGGAAGTGGTAAAGGAATACGTCTACACAGGGCAGGTAGTGACAGCTGATCCGTATCATGAGAGGGAAATAACTAGAAGGATAAGAATGGGGTGGAGCGCATATGGCAGGTTCTCTCAGATCATCAGTAGCAGGTTACCAATATCCCTCAAGAGAAAAGTGTACAACCGCTGTATATTAACGGTACTTACCTACGGGCCAGAAACGTAGAGGCTAACGAAAAGGGTTCAGCTTATGTTAAGGACAGCACAGCGAGCCATGAAAAAGAACATGTTAGGTGTAACGCTAAGAGGCCGGAAGCGGGCAGAGTGGGTGAGGGAACAAACGCGGGTTAATGGCATCCTAGTCGAAATCAAGAGGAAGAAATGGGCTTGGGCATGGTATGTGCTGAGAAGGAAAGATAAGCGCTGGTCCTTAATGGTAACGGAGTGGATTCCGAGAGAAGGCAAGCGTAGCAGGGGACAGCAGAAGGTTAGGTGGGCAGATGAGATTAGGAAGTTCGCAGGCATAGGGTGGGCGCAGCTGGCAAAGGACAGGGTTAATTCGAGAGACATGCGAGAGGCCTAATTTGCCCTGCAGTGGGTGTAGTCAGGCTGATGATGATGATGATGATGATGATGTCATGGCACTTTTTGACCAAAGCTGCTCTTGTGTCACAAAAACTTATCATGATCGTCATAGTTGACATGACTGCTACAAGTGGTAGATTTCTGTGTGTGACAACACTGCGGCTAAAATGTTGCCCGTTCCTCAGAAAGCCTTGGATGGCATACCGTTTGCCAACTAGAGCCATGCGGCCGGTTTCCGCTTCAACAAACCACGCCGACGCCAACGCCTTTTATGTTGATTCAAGTCAGTACCTCCCCTCGGTAGCTTCTTCGCCGTGTGCACCGTGTGCGCGCGTCTGAACTTGAACCGAGGAGAAGCCACATGACAGCTATGACGCCACTCAGCCGCTGCCGAAACCGAACGCTCGCCTCTGCTTCTATAGGCCGTCGGCGTTAGCGTTAACGTACTAGACTCCGATGATTTCGAGGAAAGGAAGGGCGCATAACTGGCCCTGAGTCGGTGGACGCCTCAATCGCGCTTTGAGGTACGTGGCAGCGGTGAGAGAGATATATGGGCTGATATTCATTAGTGCTGACAACGTTGTGGCAGACACGCGGCATTGCAACAATAGGCCGCAGCGTTCATTGGATGACCAACCCCTCTCATCAACCATTAACTGCCACCAGCCAGGTTGGCACTGTGGGCACGCTGCCTCTCAAGTGTGCGGAACGCACTCAACGTTACAGACGCCAAACCGCGTCGATATACTTGACACCGCTTTCGCTCTCTAATCAGGTTGAGCAGTGGTTAAACTGCAGCTAATTTTAAACCGAAAGCTTTACTGGCCGCGAACTTGCGATTTCGCCGTGGCGGTGTTCTGAGGAGGCACATGACGTCACAACGCGCGCCTCGCCGCGGAGCCGAACCGCTCTGGCCGGGCCGGCTCACTCGGCGCGAAATAGAGGCGTGCTCCAAGTCTCCGCCATTGCTGTCAAGAGTGCGCCGAAGCCGCCGAACGCGTCGGCGGTCAAGAGCAGTTGGAGTATAGAGGGTCTCGCTTTGGCCGACGTGACGACGCCATGCAGCGCGCGCGCGCGCGCGTTACGCCGGAGTATAAACGCGCCTTAATAGAGCCTGCGCTTAACAGCTAACCAAGGTATTGGGTGGCGGCATCTATGGGAGGCACTAAAATCCCCCGCACACTCACTGAATAAAAGAGAAAACCCTGTGCCGAGGCTAATCGAACCAGGGCCTTTGGCGTTTGAGGCGGAGACGCTACCACACTGCATCACGGTGCTGTTGAGGTGACTACCGAGAAGTGAGAGTTTCTGCGCCATTCCTTTCCCTAAAAAAATTTTCACGCGACAGCGTTAAGGAGCTCGTGTCGCATAAAAGCCGGTGTCGTTGGCGACATTGGCCTGGAGCGAAAAATGGCGCATCTCGGTGAACACGTGAACCGCGCCGTAAGGGAAGGGATTTTCTTTCCCTTACGGCGCGGTACTGGTGTCCAGCGAGAATTCTGAGACAGGCATCATTTCCTTTCCTTAAACCAATTTTCATTTCATTTTCTTTCCCTTATGGCCCGGTTCGGGTGTCCACCGAGATATGTGAGACAGGAGTCCTTTTCTTAAATTGTTCAGCGGGTCACGCGTCGCGCCGAACGGGCGATGGCGTTCCGTGCCCACCTTGGCAACGCTGCAACACGCTGTCGCGTCTCACTCTTGAAGCCTAAGCGTTTTAGGAAAAGGTAATGGTCCAGTACCTGTCTCGCATATCGGCGGACACTTGATCCGTGCCGTAAGGGATGGAATAAAGGAGGGAGAGAAAGAATAAAGGAAGAAAGAGGTGCGTAGGGGAGGGCTGCGGAATAATTTCGACCACCTGGGGATCTTTAACGTGCACTGACATCGCACAGCACATGGGCGCCTTAGCGTTTCACCTCTATCGAAACGCAGCCGCCGCGGTCAGGTCCGAACCCGGGAACCCCGGATCAGTAGCCGAGCGCCCTAACAGCTGAGCTACAGCGGCGGGCTCCCTCAAAAGCTATTTGCTGTTTTAATTTTTCACGGTCGCCCTGAGAATGCTTCCGCACCTCGAAGAGACTACGTCATCAGTCGCTTTTCTTAGCTTGACCGTGTACTCGACCCGCCACGGTGGCTCCGAGGTTAGAGCGCTCGGCTACTGATCCGGAGTATCCGGAGTACCCGACCGCGGCGGCCGCGTTTCGATGGAGGCGAAACGCTAAAGCGCCCGTGTGCTGTGCGATGTCAGGGCACGTTAAGATTCCCAGGTAGTCGAAATTATTCCGGAGCCGTCCACTAGTGCGCCCTTTTCTTCCTTTCTTCTTTCACTCCCTCCTTTATCCCTTCCCTTACGGCGTGGTTCGGGTGTCCGCCGAGATATGTGAGCCAGTTATTGCGTCATTTCCTTCCTTCAGAAACCAATTTTCTAGTTCGGGACCTATCTTCGAATCTGTGTGAGATCTAGCACGGAATGGCTAGTCGCGAAGACCTTTCGGCCGTCGTCTACGCGGGTAGTCTTCTGGCTACCCTCTTTCTGTTGGACATTAAAAGTTTCCCTTTCTCTTTATCGCGACTTTCGCCACCTATCGGTCGAGCCAAACCGTAAACTAACTTATGCAAGGATGTATAGGGGAGCGGGCAACAATATATGGATGTCTATGGAATGGGTGTTTATGTGGAGTGGCTATGTTTTGGCTTTTCCACACGGCATCGCCATCATCATCAGCCTGACTACGCCCACTGCAGGGCAACGGCCTCTCCCGTGTCTCTCCAATTAACCATGTTCTGGCTCAACAGATAGCGTGCGACGGCAGCGCCTCCCGCTCGTCTCGTTCGGGCGCAGTGGGGCCGTGCGGGGACGCAGGAATCGCGCTGAGCGGCGAACAAAGCAGCGCTCATCCAAGACGCGTTCACCACGAAGTTTGCGGCTTGCTGCCCGTTCTTTCGCGCGGAAGCTATGCTGGCGTTCGTGGCATCCCAATTGTCGAGAACGACGTGCCGACGAACTACAACTTGAGTCCCGCGCGTTTTGTCAAGGCGCCAGGCAGCGCTTCTACGTGGTTTGCCGCTCCGCGCGTCCATTTCACCGTACATAGCATCAGCAGCATCAGGTTCACGTCTATCTCAGGATCTATGAACTTTAAGTACAGAATGGCCAATTCCGCATATATTGGCATTAATCCAATAATGGCCGTAAGGCGGAGCTTGTGTCTTTTATTTTTCGGCACAGGCCATGCTAAAACGAGCCTGTGAGATGGCCAGGCAATCAACTTTCACTGATTAATGCGCTAAGCTGACATCGAACACACTTGTTATATCACCATCGCGTTTGAAAAAGCGCCTCATTAGTTAATTAGATTGCATTAGCGCAATGCTGCACATTGTAGTAAAGCCAGTCCCTTCCGGGACAACTGCTTCATGCAACTCAACCGGAAACGCGAAGGTGGGCCGGTATATTTTCAGGAAACAGTACAAATATTTAAGCTCATCCGTCAATTATCTAGCACATATTGCGTACATTTCTTTACATGTCACTAGAAGCGTTCATTTTTAAGGATAACTGTCGTACTCTCAGTATCTCTAGCGTATAACCACGGTTATGTTAAGCGTATTCCATGGAAACAGGCTGTCCGCTAAGCAGTCCCGCTAAGCATAGCAGTCTCCACTCTGCCTCGAAGTGCCTGCTATTTTGGTGCGTTCTTGTATAGAAGAGTAGCGTCCCCCCGAGCGGCGAATTGCATAGATTAAAAAGTGAATTTAATAATAATAATAATTGGTTTCTTGGGGAAAGGAAATGGCGCAGTGTCTGTCTCATATATCATTGCACACCTGAACCGCGCCATAAGGGAAGGGGGAAAGAAGGGAGTGAAAGAAGAAAAGAAGAGGTGCCGTAGTGGAGGGCTCCGGGATAATTTCGACCACCTGGGTGGCGGGCCCAAGTGAATAATAATAATAATAATAATAATTGGTTTTTGGGGAAAGGAAATGACGCAGTATCTGTCTCATATCGTTGGACACCTGAACCGCGCCGTAAGGGAAGGAATAAAGGAGGGAGTGAAAGAAGAAAGGAAGAATAGAGAGGTGCCGTAGTGGAGGGCTCCGGAATAATTTCGACCACCTGGGGATCTTTAACGTGCACTGACATCGCACAGCACACGGGCGCCTTAGCTTTTTTCCTCCATAAAAACGCAGCCGCCGCGGTCGGGTTTGAACCCGGGACCAAGTGAATTTGAAAACTGGTTTTGAGGAAAGGAAGTGACGCAGTAACTATCGTGCATATATCGGTGGACACCTTAACCACGCCGCTGCGGAACTGCGGCGAGCGAGGCACGTGACCTGACGTCACAGCCACGTGATTCGGCGAGCGGTGGCACAGGTGTTATTCAAGGCGAGGGAGGCAGCGGGGCATGTAATTTTTCCTTCCTCCATGCAGCGGGGTCATTCCATGACAAACGTACCAGAGTTTGCGCTCAACCCCCTCCGATATTCTCCATAAATTATGTGGCATCCGCCGCGGTGACTCAGTGGTTAAGGCTCTCGTCTACTGAGTCGGAGTATCCGGGTTCGAACCCGACCGCGGCAGCCACGTTTCGGTGGAGGCGGAACGCAAAGGCGCCCATGCGCTTTGCGATGTCAGTGCACGTTAAAGATTCCCAGGTAGTCGAAATTATTCCGGAGCCCTCCACTACGGCACCTCTTTCTTTCTTCTCTCAGTACCTCCTTTATCCTTTCCCTTACGGCGGGGTGAGATAATAATAATAATAATTGGTTTTGGAGGGAAAGGAAATGGCGCAGTATCTGTCTCATATATCGTTGGACACCTGAACCGCGCCGTAAGGGAAGGGTAAAGGAGGGAGTGAAAGAAGAAAGGAAGAGAGAGGTGCCGCAGTGGAGGGCTCCGGAATAATTTCGACCACCTGGGGATCTTTAACGTGCACTGACATCGCACAGCACACGGGCGCCTTAGCGTTTTTCCTCCATAAAAAAGTAGTAGTATATAACGATATTTTGGTTTACGTGGGTTTACCGTCCCAAAGCGAAAAAGGCTATTAGGGACGCCGTAGTACAGGGCTCCGGAATTTCGACCACCTGGGTTTCTTTTCCCTGTGCTGACATCGCACAGCACACGGGTCTTAGCATTTCGCATCCATCGAAATGCAACCGCCGTGGCCACGCGTATAAAAATGGTCTACAGTCTATAGACTTCTTATAGGCTATATTGCCCTCCTATAGATATTTCTTTTGTTTATTCCTAGTCTATAGACTGTCCACAGGATTTTTATTGCCTACAGACTGTTCTGTAGGGTTTGTCTATAGAGAGTCTATAGACTTTATAGACAGAAGCCTATGGATCGAACCTGCGTCTGTCGGGTCAGCAGCTGAGCGCCATAACCGCTGATCCACCAAGGCGGCTAGCAGAAAAGAAAGGATGTTGTGGCCTATATCTCTATCAGTTCTTAATAGTATCAGCACCATAAACCGTAGTTTAGCGCCACTGCTCTTGTGTGTTACCAAAGAGGGATTTTCATCATTGTTTTTACCTATCCGTATTGTTTAGTCTTAAAAACTGGGTACTAGAGGACTCATAAATTGTTGATAACGCAACGCGACTGTATGCTGAAGCGGCAGCAACCGATGCTGCAATAATAATTGGTTTTGGGGGAAAGGAAATGGCGCAGTATGTCTCATATACCGTTGGACAATTGAACCGCGCCGTAAGGGAGAGGTAAAGGAGGGAGTGAAAGAAGAAAAGAAGAGAGAGGTCCCGTAGTGGACGGCTCCGGGATAATTTCGACCACCTGGGGATCTCTAACGTGCTCTGACATAGCACAGCACACGGGCGCCTTTGCGTTTTTCCTCCATAAAAACGCAGCCGCCGCGGTCGGGTTCGAACCCGGGAACTCCGGATCAAACCCGACCGCGGCGGCTGCAATAAAAACGCTCTCTTCGCTTCCAGCGCCACACGCGCACCGTCGTACGTCGCCCTTCGCAAGGAACACAGGCTCGTGCAGTTACCGTTTAATGTACGGTCTAAATTACTTTTCTAGTCGCAGGATAATTGAAATATGGTGTCTCACCTCCATGACGATTTTCAAAGGCCGCAGACTGACTTGCTTGCATAGGTTCTTGTACTGTCTCCATAAGCACTGCCGAAGTCACGAAGTAGTTGCAATGATGTTGCGTGCAGCCTACTAAAACTACCTTTCGGCGCTATCACCACACCGCTTTTGCGCTGCCCAGCGATCGGCCCATGTAGCAGCGGTGACGATAGAAATTCGTTTCCCTACGTCATGCGTGCTCAGCCACTGCGGTTAAGCCGTAGCGAGGGTAGTGAAGGCGCTGTGGGCCGATCTTTATTTTTCAGCCGACTCACGCACAGGCTTCGTTGCTGACGCAAAGCCCCTTGGAGCACTGTTATCTCTTACACGTTGGCTGCAGCGGGCTTCCCGAACAGTGTATGGCTCTCGAGAACCGGCGCTAGCGTGCCGAGCAGTGAAGTGGCGATACGGGTCAACCATGGCTCGAGGTGCAGCGATGAACCTCTTTTTTTTTTTCACGCATAAAGCAAAAAAAGGCTCCGATAAAAATCACTGAGAGAAGTATCAATGAAACTAGCTGTCAATTGGGCTACATTTAATATTTTCACTACCAATGCCTTTGTACGAAATTTATGGCCGGAAACGCAGCACAACACACTTTTTATAAGTTAAACTTTTTTTCTGAAATGAATTGTGTTGTAATATAGTTAGAGCCATTTAATGAGATAGCACGTATCATAGAGAAGCGCCGCAACATATAGTGTTGCTCACAAATGTCGCGAAAAAGTATAAAAACAATAGCTAAAGCGGCGTTTCTTCGGAAAAAATAACGAATTAAAACAACACAATAACTTTGTACTAAAAATTTCTTTGCGCTGCGATAAAAAACCAGAGTGTATATGGCGGTATTAAAAACATTACGCTATACAAGGGACAAGAGGTATGCTTGCATCAGCCCGTAAGTGACCGGTCCTTACAAGCACTAGGTGGAGGTCCCCTATAGTTTGGGGCCCCAGTGGTGCATTAGCATTAGGAGCATTACATAGGCTGAACGTCCTGGACTTCAACTGGCAAATAGTAAGGCGTAACGAATACGACCTTTTCGTTGTCAATGCCGTCCACAGCAATGTACCAAAAGAGGAGCGGACATCAATTTAAGGCCTAATGTAATAAGCGCTTGATGTTTTTTTAATCAGCAATAATGATAATAATTGGTTTTTGGGAAAGGAAATGGCGCAGTATCTGTCTCATATATCGTTGGACACCTGAACCGCGCCGTAAGGGAAGGGATAATGGAAGGAGTGAAAGAAGAAAGAGAAATAGGTGCCGTAGTGGAGGGCTCCGGCATAATATCGACCACCTGGGGATCTTTAACGTGCACTGACATCGCACAGCACACGGGCGCCTTAGCGTTTTGCCTCCATAAAAACGCAGCTGCCGCGGTCGGGTTCGAACCCGGGAACTCGGGATCAGTAGTCGAGCGCCCTAACCACTGAGCCACCGCGACGGGTCCTCGGATGTGTCGGCGACAAGCGTTCGAAGCCAAATGCGCTGGCGCCAGCAGTGCACAACTTTACTCAGTAATAAGCAAAGTTTGCGCTGCAGAAGCTTAATGTTTAGGTCTCCACTGAATGCGTTTCTGCGGAGGTTTTCTTGTGGTCGAAATTATTCCGGAGCCCTCCACTACGGGACCTCATTCTTCCTTTCTTCTTTCACTCCCTCCCTTGTCCCTTCCCTAACGGCGCGGTTCAGGTGTCGAACGATATATGAGACAGATACTGCGCCATTTCCTTTCCCCAAAAAACCAATTATTATTATTATTATTATTATTATTATTATTATTATTATTATTATTATTATTATTATTATTATTATTATTATTATTATTATTATTATTATTATTATTATTATTATTATTTCTTTGTTGGCCGCCAGGGCCGCAAATCGGGACATCGCCAGAGCATTTGCGAGTGCGCGATTGTATCTGACGGGGCGAACAGTAATCGGGCTATGTGCTCTTGTGTACACAGTACGTCCCCGTAGTCTCTACTGCTCTTGTATTCGCGCATTATTGGATGAAAACGTGTACATTATTGGCTTGTGGCTGCATATTTCGCCTGTGCTAGTTTTGACAACTCAGCGAAATGCCTTGACATTGCTACCCAGCGAAGCATGGTGGCGCTAGTTGAAACAAGACTCTGCTACGTGTGCCCACAAAGTTTCAGATACATAGGTGACTGCACTCTTCCAATTCACCTCGATCGCACGCTTAGTCGCGTCTCTGAATAGCAATAGTGAGTCATTCACCGCCGTTATAATCTTCCGGGTGAAGCCGTTCGTCCTGCCAATCCTGTCACAGAGAAACATCGATAGATGAAGTTTTCTTTCTAGATGTTCCAACACGCACCAACGTGTTTCCGCCATAGGTGTACTCCGCTTATCACGAGCACGAGGAATATTCAAAGCGCAGTCTAGGTTATTTAATCAATCAATCAATCAATCAATCAATCAATCAATCAATCAGTTTTCAACTGATCAAGGATCTCGCGCAGCATTGTTCCACACAGGCCATCTTTGAGGGCTTTCTGCTCTGCCCGCCTTACCCGTGTTGTGCCCCCAACGACGACTGAAAGTGTTACTTTACGGAAAGGCGCCATTATTGTTGCGTATTGAGGCGGGCTTAGCAAGACCTCAGACTTCCTCGTCTCTGCCCTTGGTTATAGTGACGAACTCGAAATACGCGCTTCAAGTGCTAAAGTGTGGCTTCTGTCGCCTTCTGACTCTACCGCCTTCCTTTCACAGTAAGCGACCATCGGACATCTGCTCTCCCCATGACAGCCCTGCCCAAGGCCATTTCATTTTCTTGGTCTTAGGATATCATTAAGTTGAATTTTGTTCCCAACCCATTGCGCCCTATTCCTGTCTCTCAATCGCCCGTTACAGTGGTTCCGGATAATACGGACAGCCGGATATAACGGATGGTCTCACTTTTTTGTTTAACCAGCAAAGATTTTAGATCAAGCGTGTTTAGGTGTTAATGAACTACGTTATAACAGACTAGGGGGACTGGTGGTGGTTGGAGTGGTGGAATGGCGGGACTAATAAAATAATCTTAAAAATCAAAATGCCCCGCTTTGTACCACTATGTATAATATGCTGGTTATAACTGTCTATAGGATACACACGATTAAATTTGAGGTCAATTTTGGTCCAGAGCAACTTTTACAGCCGGCATTTGTCGCTTGTTACAACCCATCTGCCAGCAAGCCGTCACAGCAGAGCCAGCTTACCTGTCGGAAGTGAAGCCCCGGCAAAGGCGTGAACTCCGCCATCAGTGATGAAAATGATAAAAATAGCATTGTGTAGAGTGAACCGCTGAATAAAATGACTTAACACAACGTCATTCAGGACGTCGAAGCTGCGAGATATACTCCCTTACCACTTTCAATACCTAGCCGCCTATCGTAAACTGTTGGCCTCTTTTTCGACTATTCAATATTAGTTTTTCTGCACATTGTTTCTTAGCCCAACCTGTTTACTTTGAATGTTTATATCTTCGATTTCGTGAATAACTTAACAGGGCAAGCAGTGCTTAAAAGGAAAGGCAATATGTTCCTGGTTTATATCCCAGCTATATTTAATGAACTGCGTGACATATTTTCTTTAAATTCTAAAAGTTAACTCAGAGCAGCCATTCTGAAATTCGATCACTGCTAAATAACAATATTACATGAGTACTAACTATCAAGAACAACTTCTCTTGAGTGCATACTCAACAATTTTGGACCAAAGCATTTTTGAACGGGAAAGAGTTTATGAACGCAATTGTTTCCTATATTGTAAGATTTTTACTATAACAAGCAATATGTCCGCAGATATCCCATCGGCAGACTTGCATTTTTTTGCTATTAACCTTTTCGCTACCGCCAAAGGCGTTCCCCCTTGGTTTTCTATATGATAGCAGTCCTGACTGCTCTATGCGAGCGATGGAAAAACTTTGAGAGAAAGGTCTTGCTACACATCGGGAGAATGGATACTTAGCTTCAATATTTCCATTACAGTACTTTACAATTTTCCAATATTCAAAATTTCTGTCCAAGAATATTGGACATGTATATCCTATTCATGGTTCCACACTGTCTTAATAAGTGACCTCTTTTCTGGTTAATTTCCGGCTGCGTACCACTGTTACCAGGCGTTCCCACACAAACCAACGAATGGGATAGGCATGCCCGCCTTTCTTTGTTTACGAGTGAACTGAATAAAAACTATTATTGTGCACGCCGCGTACATTGTGCAACTCTTTCTGACAGCCGTTCGGGGCACAGCTGGCCGCTGGATTTCCGGTGTCGGTGTCCTCAACGCCATCACTTCATTTGACTGCATTCTTTTGCAGAGCGTCAGGCGTGATGATGTGGTCTTCGCGCGATCTCTGGATGCCTCATGTGTTTGCGTCGCTGACCCAATCTGCCATCGCTGCCTGTGAATACGACGGTTTAATGAGCCAAGATCGTCGCCAGAAGCATATCCCGCTGCAGGCAACAAAGCACAGTCTATTTGAAGAACACGCTCGAACATGGGGATGGTCGGGGCGCAGTGAACTCCACTGACGCCCAAAACACAACAGCCGCTGTAATGAGTTCAAGTGCAAGGGTAGCACAAACCAGGCCTTATCGGCAACTGTCGTGCGCAGTCAGTAGCACAACGTCAGCAGTGCACTCTTACAGTGGTGCACAACTTTGCATAGCCATACATAACGCCAACGGTGCTCAAGTGTAATTTTCAGGTGTCCATCGAAGCCCCGGTACAACGCCAGAACATTCGCGAGTGCGCGATTGTATCTAACAGTGCAAATAATGGTCAGGTTATGAGCAATGTGACTTAATTCTGCTAGGCGCCCATCCCCAGGTGCCTCCGCTGCTCTTCTATCTACGCATTGTTTGGATGAAAGCCTGTTCGTTCACGGTGTGTAGCTGCAGGTGCCTACTGCGCGATCTTTGATAGCTGCACAAACTTGTTGACACTGTCACCCAGCAAAGCATATGGCTATGCTATGTGACTGCACTCTTCCAATTGACTACGATCGCACGCTCAGACACATCGCTGAATGGCAGCAGGGTCTCAATTATACGCTAGCCCTCGGGTACAGTAACAGCAGTGTCACCATGCTCGGAGGCCTGCATCCTGACAGTGCTGTCCTGGCATAAACCTAATTCAATATTCATTGTTCTGCGTGATGAGGGCGACTTAAGCCGCAGATTAAGCTTAAGATTAAGTGCCCAAGGTATTAGCTTATGGCACTGTGGATTACTGGAGCGTCCGCTTTTGTGCAGGAATTCGCTAATGCAGCTACAGCAAAGCAAATCCGGTCGAGGCGTGTGCGGTCACGCCCATCCAGATTACGCGGCATGCGGAAGTCACAAGTGGTCGATGCGGTGTGGCACAATCAATGAAGGCTGCATCTAGGACTGATTATATTCTGCACATAATTCATTTATGACTTCCTTAAGACTCCTAAGTCATGAGGAACACGGGCACTAGAGCTATGAAGAATGTGCGCCTCTGGTCACGTGATCAAGCTGGTCCGGGGAATGGTTGCACCCTGGGAAGGGAGTACGCATGTTTTCAGGAATGTTCTCTCAATGGTCTCGCGGCCAAGCTGAGCCTGGGCCCTGACATCCAGTCCTTATCTCCAACATCTGGGGATGCAGCTTTGGCTGTAGGGTGCGGGGCCAGTTCTTTTCCCAGGCGTAGGTGGGATCAGGATTTTGGTCTGGGCTACTTTGTTCATTGTTACAAAAGATTAATACAGCGCGACAGAAATACACACAACACAGGCGGGCGCTAGTGGAAAGTCAGGGAGCTTCAAATTGCCCTGCAGACGAATCTTCGAAAGTTTTGACACGTGTATATCACTCATAAAGCCTGGTGAATATCAACAGACGCTTGACGACTGAGTTCTTAGGAAACCTCCAACCCGGCTGGGCGGCAGTACGCTGCCGTTGGCTGTTAAGTCCATGCAGGTTGACCGCAGCAGGGCCAAGTACGGAGGAGGATTATGTCTCGAACAAGCTCCAGTGCGTGCATTACTACCTGTTTATGACAACTGTTCGATGCACATCGCCTCCAAAAAGGGCCTCTGGTAGGTCGGTCGAGTTTCCGCACTGCACCGCATCGCTGCAAGCGCCCGCAAAGGAATGGACAATAAGACGGGCACACTCACGCGTTCTATATCTCGTGTCGCTTGCTTAAGTTGGTTCAGCAGTGTCGAAAGCATGCCAATAAGCTCATTCGAGCAAGTGCTTAAGCGCTCGATCTTTCATTTTTGGCAATTTAAAGGACTTCAGACATATTTTTGTATTGTCCTCGAACAGGGATAAATCTTCATGAGGATTGAGCTTATACGCCTGGAAAAACGGCATTTTTGTTTTTACAAACTGCAGCCTCCATGACGTTGCAATGTTTACGCGAATTATATATGGTATTCAGAGCATAAATTTCACAACAAAAGAAATAGTCCTCGCGAGACTATTTACAACAATGTGCGTGTGCGTTTGGACAACGCGTTACCACAGTCGCAAGACAGAAATGACAGAGAATGTTTACTGCATTCGAATCGGTGCGAAAGCGCGGATTTGTGCTACGTAGAAGACGACGATTAGCGGGCATTGCCGCGGGGCGGAGCGCTCGCGCTGCCCAGACATACAATCGGATGTGCCATAGTATGAAGACAACAACAACGTATACAATCGGCAAGAGTCGATTTTGCTAGGTTCTGAACCTCCGGATTAGTTTTCTCGCACTAATAAAGGACATAGTACTACCAGGAATGTTGTTGCCATGACTGCATTTGAAATTCGTATCCTTGAATAGCGATTTCGCGACTATTGCGACCTTTCGTGAAGTGCAGTGGTGTTCCTAGCTTAATCGTTGTGCCCTGGTTCCTTTGCCAGGACTGAGCAAAACGGTACATCTGAAACAAAATAGTGATAGTTCAATAGCTCAAATAGAAAATATTTGAATGGCTGAAGTTTCACGGGCAGACAGTTATTTCCGAAGTACGAGCACGGGTAACTTTGGTATTGGTATATGGAGTTAAACGTTCCGAGGCGATGGGCTTTAGTGTACGCCGTAGTGAAGGACTTCATTATAATTGAGACCGCCTGGATTTCTCCAGAGTGTGCTATTATTGCACAGTACAAGGGTCTTTCGTAGCGATAGCTACATTATAGTATCGTTTCGAGCCTTCAGCGTGGCGGCGCCTCCACCGCCACGTGGTCACGTGGTGCGGAGCGGCTGCTGCTGCCAGCGGCGCGGCGCGCCGGCGAAACCAAGCTGCCACAGCTGTGCGCATGCGCCGTGTCAAGTGGGACGAGGATGAAGAAGGAACGCCCAGCGAAACGGAGCGGCGAAAGACTGACTTTGCAATTCAACTGAGCAAGTTCCACTCGGCCAGCTGTATACTATCGCGTCACTCCAGGTTTAACCGAAGCTAAACCACCGCCAATGTTTTGCATTTCACTTCCATCGAAATAAGGCCGCCGTTGCCGAGATCGAACCCATGGCCTTGGGATCATGATCTATGTATCTCGATCGATAGTAAGCAAAGTGTCCACTGTGGCCTGCAGCAGTTAATTATTGGTCGCTCCGGAAGAGCAACCTGGGCCGCACAAGACCCACCGCTGGGAGCACCTGTCATCGCAGTGCAGTGGCGCATCGCTTAACGTCTATACCACTGCGACAGGTGTGGTGTAAGGACTCCCAGGGATATATGCATGTAAAGTAGAGAATGACCTTCTGCATATATGGGAATCAACCCATTGCTCTACCGCGTCATTCCCTTAAGGCCGAGCTTAGGTGTCCCCTCCCATTTTTTTTTCGACAGTATGTATAAGCACCATGAATCGAGGAAGCCATCTCCCGCGCCAATCCTTAACGGCCAAGGCCCCGCCGCGGTGGCTCAGTGGTTAGGGCGCTCGACTACTGATCCGGAGTTCCCGGGTTCGAACCCGACCGCGGCGGCTGCGTCTTTATGGAGGAAAACCGCTAAGGCACCCGTGTGCTGTGCGATGTCAGTGCACGTTAAAGATCCCCAGGTGGTCGAAATTATTCCGGAGCCCTCCACTACGGCACCTGTCTCTTCCTTTCTTCTTTCACTCCCTCCTTTATCCCTTCCCTTGCGGCGCGGTTCAGGTGTCCAAAGATATATGAGACAGATACTGCGCCATTTCCTTTCCACAAAAAACCAATTATTATTATTATTATTAATTTCAAAGATGGCTGGTTCCGTTCTTGAGAAGGGGTCACAACCCCTCCAAAGATGGCGAAATGGCTGAAGTGAAGCAAGCCTGGCGATTATGTAGAAGACCAAGACATATATTTGCACAGTTTACAAAAGTGCTAACTGCAAGTTACCGAAATATCGACACAGAGTCCAGTATGCAAACTGTAACCTAAAAGCAAGCGACCTGAAATCGAATAGGGATCGAATATTCACTGTGAAAGTACAAGAACGAAGTCTTTACCAAGGTTATGAGATTATGCTTTTTTTTACTCTTTTTAACAGTTAGAAAATAAATAAGCGGGGATGGTTATTTCCTGACGCCTGCTTAGGCTGCAGTTAACCAATGAAATTCTAATGAAAGTGACCCCACCCCTCAGACACTTCAGGGTTGAACATAACCTCGAATCCAGGGCTTCGATAAAAAATTATACAGGATCGATGCGATCTAATAAACTGACTTTATTTTTTTTAGTTTTGGGGTTTGCTTAATTGGCAGTTGAAGACTTTCGACTACTGATCCCGAGTTCCCGGGTTCGAACCCGACCGCGGCGGCTGCGTTTTTATGGAGGAAAAACGCTAAGGCGCCCGCGTGCTGTGTGAGGTCAGTGCACGTTAAAGATCCCCAGGTGGTCGAAATTATTCCGGAGCCCTCCACTACGGCACCTCTCTCTTCCTTTCTTCTTTCACTCCCTCCTTTATCCCTTCCCTTACGGCGCGGTTCAGGTGTCCAAAGATATATGAGACAGATACTGCGCCATTTCCTTTCCCCAAAAAACCAATTATTATTATTATTATTAATTTCAAAGATGGCTGGTTCCATTCTTGAGAAGGGGTCACAACCCCTCCAAAGGTGGCGAAATGGCTGAAGTGAAGCAAGCCTGGCGATTATGTAGAAGACCAAGACCTATATTTGCACAGTTTACAAAAGTGCTAACTGCAAGTTACCGAAATATCGACACAGAGTCCAGTATGCAAACTGTAACCTAAAAGCAAGCGACCTGAAATCGAATAGGGATCGAATATTCACTGTGAAAGTACAAGAACGAAGCCTTTATCAAGGTTATGAGATTATGCTTTTTTTACTCTTTTTAACATTTAGAAAATAAATAAGCGGGGATGGTTATTTCCTGACGCCTGCTTAGGCTGCAGTTAACCAATGAAATTCTAATGAAAGTGACCCCACCCCTCAGGCACTTCAGGGTTGAGCATAACCTCGAATCCAGGGCTTCGATAAAAAATTATACAGGATCGATGCGATCTAATAAACTGACTTTATTTTTTTTTTAGTTTTGACGTTTGCTTAATTGGCAGTTGAAGACTTAATGGTCACTGATAAATATTTTTATGAGCGCATAATTCAAAGTTGTGACGCTTATTATGACGTCACTACGATGAAAAAAACTCAGAGAAGTGACCTCTTGTAATTCGCAGAAAAAAAAAACGAATAGCGAATGCCACACAGTTTGGAAGGTGCATGTAAAAAGCCTGTTTCGCATACAAGCGAAAACGCTCGCGATTCCTGCCGCCTTGGTGCGAAAACTTGTTTCGAGTCTTCGCGGCGAGGTTCCAACACGCTCAATCGCTCATTTCACTCAGTCGCTTTCATGTGAACCAGCCTTGACGGATGTAAGTACGGCGGGGGGAAAGAGAGCGAGCGAAGAGCAAAGCAACGACCTTGACTAGGGTGAGAGGAAAGAGCGCGAGGAGGAAATTGAAGGAGGATGGTGGCGAGAGCGGTTCATGTGGTTCAGTGGCACGCTCCGTCGGCGGCGTCTTCCGGTCAATTTTTTTGTAGACCGCTTGAACAGCACACCGGGGTCTACACTGCCGTCATTTGCGAGTGGCCTAAGGTTCGAAACAACATCCTATTATGCATGCATATTCCTCTGGGTCCTGTTTAACTTTACATGTCTTTAAAAGGTAAATCGGGTTCAACAAATAGCGGCGATCGCCACGAATGCGCAACCCTCCTCAATTACACTTTTCGCAGAAACGAAACCGAAACTTTTGGTAGTTCTGGTTTCCCCTGTTCTGCTGCTCTCCGATGCGAGGAAAGGCGGGTATTGGTAATACTCTCGCCCAGTTTAAACGCCTGATCCGAGCCGTGAGGAAGTGATAAGATCGTTGCCTGAGCACTCTGCAATTTGTCCTCGCAACAGTTCAAAGAAGGTGCTACTTTCGTGCGTAAACAATGCAAGAGCGCGTTCTCGTTACCCGCCAGGCCTCAAAAGGCCACTATAAAGCATGCCTGGCGTGTGTGTGGTGCTATGTTTGCGCTTGTTACAGCTTTGGTAAACGCGATTACCCCTTTTTCATCCCTTAATAAGATGAAAATGTATTCGTAACTCAGTTCAACCTTGACACGAGCGACCGCACGGCGTTTTCCTGGACTAGAGGAAACATCAGTGATCAGGCGTACAGCAAAGTGAACCGAAGGCGAAGCTATAGTTTCTCAATACCACACCACGCTTTAGAAAATCGCTTCACGTTCGATCCCTTTCATGCTAAAGTCTCGACAGAACAATAGGTACTTCAGCCCATTGTTATCACCTGCGTGGAGCACACGCCGATCGCGCCCTCGTATAGCAGACGACGAGGCCTTTTGCGTGTACGTGCGTATTTCTCCAAGGGCACGGCAGCGCGATTAGGTCCTCCTCTCCAGCCCAGCCAACTGCAACCGAGCGAGGATGCGTTTTGAGAGAAGGAGATAAAAAACAAAAACGTCGCGACTGCACAGCAGCGATAAAAAGAAAGAAAGAAACCGGGTGCTTCCACGTTTCCTGTCTGAGGATCCACATCAGCCGTGCGCGCGTGTGGTGGCGCTGGTGTAGCTTGTGTTGCGCCCGCTGTGTTTTGTAGTGTGTGTTATCGCGGTCACGGGCGTCGGTGGCTCTTTGCTGGTGCGATTCCTGGCGAGTTGCGGGATTATTTTGGTACGTAAGTTGTCCACTCCTTTCGGGACGCTTAATTATGTTTTTCTGGACCTCAGGCTGAGCGCGCAGAGTGCTGGAAGCGTGCGTCACAGTTTATATGCAGGGCGTGTAACAGGTGGTCGTATACACGCTATTACGAGATTTTGAATATTTGTTTTTCTTCTATCTTTAGGTTTGCGCAGCGAAGAAGCCTGCATCCACACTCTGCGGGCAACGGTTGAATCATGTTCTTTAGGCTACTGAAGTGCGCTTTCCGCTTCTTCCTCTACTTCCTAATTGTTTTCCTTGTCCTGCCGTTCATCCCACTGTCGCTGGACTTCCAGCCCGTCTCGTACGAGTAAGTTGATCACCTTTTATTGTTTCACGACTTTGTTCTGGTCCTTCGTGTTTGTGTAAAGCGATCGAGGTCAGCGCTTGCATTTACATTTGTTCGGACGTTGCATCATGTAGTGCTTGTTGCATTTAAATGAAAGATAGTCGAGTTTGTTTCGAAGCTTCCGGCATCTGCTTTAACTTGCACGTGTGCGCGTGCTGCAAGCGTTTGTCTTTTATTCATTGTTTTGAGTTTCCTTGTACCGCCCACTGCCACTGATCGGTCTGTGAAGTGCGCCGATGTGCAGCCGATGTGCAGAGAGCGTTGCATCGCGGGGTCGCGCCAAGAGTTCGCAACACGCGCGTTGCGTAGAGTTACGTCGCATTGTAGACTGATCAGAGATTGCCTGTACTCTCTACATATATGTAATTTTCCAGCGGCACGATTTTTTTTTTTTTCAGTTAGACTGTGCTTCATTTGCGTGTAAATTATTGTCGGAAGATGTTCGATCCATCTGTAATTGGTTTTACACGTCCGTAGCACAGAACTCGACGAAAAAACAGATTGTGCAGATTATGAGAGCCAGAAAAGGCGGCCGTCAAGTGTAGCTGGCTGCACTATCGTCGGCCGCGCCGCATTCGATAGCTGGTGTTTTCTGGGCTTATCACTTTAGTGGCATTGCTCTTTACTCTTACCTTTTTTGGAGAGGGAAGCCGACTAGTTACACGTGGAAGGAGGATGCGGCATTGCTCGCCTATCATACTCTTGTTTTTCAAAGTTATGTTTTTTCCCAGAAAAATTTGCCCTGTGGAAATGAACCAAAGCCGTTAACTGTGTATTCCTACACATGTCAACTTTATATTCATCATTCTTACCAAAATTCTTTTTCATAGCAGAAACAGCACGCCGGTACTGTGTGCTTGCATTATACGCTGTGAACTCATTGTGAGGCGCTTTTTCTGCGAACAGTATCAAGGACATGGCTGAGTGCCGTGCATTGTGGCTGCAGTGAGGTACTGAAAGACTGCCTACATCATTTCGATTTTACTCACTGTTAATAACTCTGGGTTGCTTTTACACAGGCTTGGGATCTCTGGTGTCTCCCCACCTTGGCCCCAGCATCCGGGAGTGGTGCTTAATGAACTTGGAACTCTTTAAGAATGTTTCATAGCATATCCGCAGCTTCGGCATGTCATTCGAATACGTTATTTTGCTTCTGTCGTCATAGCGATCGCTGGAAATGTAGCTTGAGGCAGCCAGCATTCTTGGACAAGGAGTGCAGGACTACCATGAGGGGGTGGCAAGTGGGGCTAGTTGGTATGAGCTTTTACTGAAGATTTCATCATCATCATCATCAGCTTGACTACACCCACTGCAGGGCAAAGGCCTCTCCCATGTCTCTCCAATTAACCCTGTCCTTTGCCAGCTGCGCCCACCCTTTGCCCGCAAACTTCTTAATCCGCCCACCTAACCTTCTGCCACCCCCTGCTACGCTTGCCTTCTCTTGGAATCCACTCCGTTACCCTTAAGGACCAGCGGTTATCTTGCCTTTGCATTACATGCCCTACCCAAACCCATTTCTTCCTCTTGATTTCTACTAGGCTATCATTAACCCACGTTTGTTCCCTCACCAACTTTGCCCGCTTCCGGTCTCTTAACGTTACACCTATCAAGAAAAATTATAGGTGTTATTGAAGATTTACAGTGCATAAAATGGATTGGAGAATTTCTATGCGTCTGTCTTTCCGTTCTGTCTCGTGCACTATAGATGTTAACATAAACAGGTTAGGGACATTGCCCTCAACGCAAAGCATGGAATAACTGCAGTATTGTTTCAGCTTTTGTTGCACTTTGAGTCATTTGTGTACTTCCTCTTTTGTCTACTCCCATTTAAATTCAGTCTTGCTCAACATAACCTGCAACACACATGATGAGAAGGTAGCCACACCCTTTCCTGCACGTGTCTTCCTCAAACTGCCTTGCCCCAAACTTCATGAAAGTACCACGAAAATAGTCAGAATTTCCGGGGAATTTAATAAAGACGTGAAGCTTTTTCTTTTTTTGTGCCTTGATTGCAATTAGTTATGGATGCATAACTATTACACTCATTGAATGATCACGGTAGTCTGCCATGATGCAGTCTTCTGTTGCGTACGCATCGAAGCTTTAGCCTGTTTCCAAAGCAAATAAAAATTGCCACTAGCTGTGCGATGCATCACTTGGCTCCACCAGGCCAATCACAGATACACAGAAGAGAGAAATTGGTAAATGTAAAGATGAGATGAGGTGCAATGACAGCGGCTTGACAGAACAGCACTACCTTCTCACTATGAGGGACCTTTAGTTTACAGGGCTATCCAAAAATTGGTAACTCTTTCTGGAACTGTTAAGCAGAGATTTTTAGAAAGTGTTTCAGCTTGTTTGGTGCTGCACATGAATATGCTTTGTTTCGTGATAAAGAGAGTATTCAGAATGGTCATCATCATTCTGTTAGAGATCATATTCAGTTCTATCAAACCTGCAACATTCTTTATCTTTGTAAAGCTACGTGATGCATACTAGTGCCCCTCTAATATTTCTTGATCTTTGTGACTATGCCGCTTGTACCCTGCATCCTCAAGGTGTTCGTGATGCTGGTCATTAATGAGCTCACTCATTATGTACCTCTTTCCTCTATCTAGGGTGAAGCTTCCTGAGTTCAAGGGCCCGCTGGCCCAGAACCAGGCTCTGGACAAAGTTCAGTACCTGTACCCTAACCAGTTCGTGGGCCCCGAATCCCTTGAAGCACATGAAGGTACATTTGACATTCCTCTTTGTCTGCTCTTCTGCCGTAATGTTTAAAATTTTATTGTTATTTCTGACTGTGTAAACATAGCTGTGCCATCTTAGTTCCTGTGAATGAAAATGCTGCGGCATTGTTAGCTACTGTAGAACACAAGAAGCTATGTAACTGAAAGGTTACATAGATAAAAGACACAAGGAACTGTGCTTAGCCGCGCTCCAGGTGGTACTAAGCTAATAACCCGAGCTATGATTGGAATCCAGGACATATGCCTGGTGTCAGAAGAACACAAGGCTGCCTGGGCCCGCAATGTATCACTGGTGCAGGTTTATCGTCCATACTTCAGGCATCAGGAAGGTCGAGCTTCTTGGTGGCATGGTGATGATGTTTGCGTAATTCTGAAAATGTAGAATGTCAAGCGCAGTAGGAACACCAATAGAAAATTCTAGTTCAGCTGGTACATAGAAATCTAGTAAGGTGCAGTCGAATGGTGTGAATTGCGCCACCACTATGTTATCTTTATTAAATCTATATTATACAGAGGATTATACAGAGGACGGGAGCTCGGTGACGCACAAGTAAATGCACATGTCAAGGGTAGTGACAGGGTATTGGAGTGACCTTGAAAAAGCTAGTACGAGGTACTTAAAATATTTGAGACAAAAGAGAGTGCTAGATAAACTGATATGGGAGCTCTGCGGAACTGATGAACATCAAATTTAGAAAGTCCCCTATAATTCCTAGAGAACTGCTTTAATTTCTAAGGTTAGGATTGTGTGTTTGGGTTTGAAATGTTACAGGCAGAAACTTAGCGCCATGTAGACTCTTAGTCACATGGGCCATTTGCGGTGGGTGCCCTGGTTCCTGTCAGCACACAACAGAGGTTTCAATCCCGCCATGGCCTGCATTGGGTCATATGCCGCTGCATCTGGTTCAAGCCGGCTCATCAATCTGGCAGCCTACCTTACTTTTCGTGTGTGCAAGACTGGAGACAATAGAGCATGTTAGCTAATGAAATATGGGGTTAAATGACCTGAAGCAACACATGGACACAGTGCTTCGTATTTATTTAGGATAGCTGGGGTTCTTTAACATGTGCTGACATTGCACAGTACACGGGCACCTTTTGTGTTTCGCCTCCATTGAAAAGGGGCCATCGCAGCCAGGATTGAACCCAGTGTGACGGCCTTCAGCCCTTAATAGATGGACCACCATGGGGATCTTAGATGCTTTGGAGTTTGACAACAGCCAGGACACTGAATTTTCAGAAACTTGGAAAAAAGTAAAATGAGTTCCAGTGAAACAGCGCAACGGCACAAGGCCAGAGGACAAGAAAGGACGATACACAGCGCTGACAAACAACAGAATGTTTTATTCAGTGAGCCATGCTTATAAAGGCGCTAGGGACACTGAAAAAACAGAAAAACAGAAAAAAACACACACAGAACCTGGAAATCATGTCAGACCAACGTGCCCATCAGTTATTGTTGTACAGTAAAATGAGGACTGGGGAGGGAGAGAGAGCCACTAGCTAGAGAGAGAAGGGAAGGGGTAAAATGGGTTGAAATATACTTTGGAATTTGTAAATATTAGCTATGTGACAGCTGTTACTACCCAGGTACAAAGGGTGCTAATTATCTAGTTAGGATCAGTATCTTATCTGAGCTTGCAGTCAGTCTGATAAGCTTGCTCAGCAAGCTGAAGATAACCTATTTGTCTTGGCTGGTTCAAAACAGCTTTATGCTTGAGAGCAGGGGGCGTTTATGTCATCACTGTCCAAATCATTTGGAGGTCTCTTGAAGGAATCTTGAATTTGTATGCATTACGGTTTTTGGGGTATGTTTGTCTCCTGCAGGCAGCATTTACACTGGCGTCATTGGCGGTCAAATTCTGAGGCTCACTGGAACAAAAGTCACGCCTGTGGTCAAGTTCGGCAAGGCATGTGGTGAGTGAGAAGTCTACTTCCGGCATCTGCGGCCAGTTTTCCTCGTTTAAGCGCTTCTCTGTTGACCATACTCATAGTTTTTATGTCATTTATCATTTTATTATTCTATGGGTGTATGGAACAGCTTTTGAAAGTCCGAGTCAAGCAGTTGGATCTGATGGCATGTGCAGTCATGGCCATTTTTGCTGCTTATTGCAGCTGTATGCTTTTATGGGCAGGAATTTCCCCCAGTGTTTACTACTTGTTTAGTTCAAATGCTATTTATAGATTGCTGTACTGCGCTCCACGAATGGCACCTCCTTAGCTCCTGGGGTATCATGCACGTTGATTGGCTGCTTTCATAACCAATGAGAAGCTGTTGGCGCTGGGCCAGCCAATGTCTGAAATTGGAGGGTGGTCCTTCTGGAAACTTTCAACGCTTGAATCGTAATAAAGTTATTTTGTCACTTCTGCATGAGATAGTTGACATTGTCTATTTAGAGCTTCATTGATGCTTTTTAACTTAGCATTGTATGGTGCTGTTATTAGTTATTTATTATTGAAATACTACTGCTTTTCGAAAGAAATAGTTTGCCATCAGTCATAATGTTGTTCTATAGTTTGCAGGAACTAGGATAAGATGCAGATTCGATGCATTACAATGTGATAATATTTGAGCAATGAGCTGTGAGTGAGCTTCCGGAAGGACCCCTTCAGACCACGGCTTTCTGTGAATACAAGCAGTTCCAGCACATTCTTCTTTGTTAGTCTGCATCTCTCTTGTCGCGAATGCTCGATCTCTTACAGAAAAATGTTAATCTAATGAAAGCATGACAGCACTAATGCTTGAATGCATGCAGAAAAAAGATAACCAGGATATTCGGAGGTTCTTACTGTCACTTCTTAGGCATAAGTTCTTTTTTTTTTTTCATTTATATGAGAGGGAGAAAGCAGTCCATGCTGCCACTTTTTAGATGATATGCTGGGCTAAAATTAGAATTCTTATCTGAGAAATGCATCTCCGGATTTTTGCTTTGCCGTATTTTTCAATTAAAAAAGGACCCTGTCTTCCAGGTTTACTCATTATCTGAGCTGTAGAGATGGAAAAAAACGGAAGCTTTTTCCTGTTAAGGTGGCGCTGGAAGTGTTGGCCACAGTGCAAAAAAAATGCGGTCTTCAACACGTAGAGCAATGGGGAAAGTTCCATCAAAGTTTGTTCTTGTGCTTTCTGGTCTGTTCAGGTATTTTCTTGGTGACTGCATAGTTGTTGCTTCTGTCCCTTGTAGCCAACCCGTTTTAGGCACATAAAATAATGGGTTCAGGTTGTGTTTGATTTGTGCATGAATTTTAGTTCACGCATAATGGTATACAAGATTGTAATAGATAAGTGTAAGGATACTGTCATTATGCAGTGTGCAGCGCTGGCAGATGACAGACATAGACAAGAAGGACACACAGCTGTGCTCAATGTCACCAACACGCAAATGTCCACCGTCTGCCAGCCCTGCAGATTAAAGAATGACTGAACCTAAACAGCTATCCCAGAAACACACCCTGCAGTGTGGGGTGTTTTTTTCCAGTCTCTGCAGAGGCCACGAATTTCCTGCATTTTTCCAGAACTTGCATTAGGGGGCGTTTAATGCATGCTTGCTCCGTGGGATACGCGAACATGTCATGCGTCTCCCAAGCTGTCTCCTCTTGAGACAGACTGCTGGGTTAAAGCGCTGCGTGAAAATCTAAAAACAAAATTAATGCAGTAAAACCTCCATTTTAATTATCAAATACCCCACCCCCTTTTTCCTTTTCATCAAAACTGCTAAAAGCCATTTGTGTAAAAGTAAAATTTATAGTATGAAAACCTAGGCAATGGACGAAAACTGTACAACGACAACGATTTTTCTCAGTTCTATCAGATGATTTAATTTGTGCACACTATCGGGAGTGCCACAGGCAGATATGCTGCATAGTGGCAAAGGTTTCGGCGGCCTTTTTTCTATGCAGTAGCTCTGGAGCTTCTTCGCATGTGGTGTTGCAAATTAGGAGACTTCACTGCACAGCAAAGTGCAAACAGCACGTGATGAGCGTGGAGTTAAGGCACGCCGGAATAACGGATATGCCACGCGGACTACAGTGAAGGAAGCATACAATGGCGCCGGAGAAGTAAGATGCCTTTGAGAAAATGAAGGTTATCACTGTTCCAAAGGGCATGCTGGCTGATAAGCGCTGCTGATATTCGTCACTGTTGCGGGGCAGCCTAGCTCCAGAAACGAAACTATGTGGCCGGACTCTGTCTTGGCCTTTCGATGGGTTTTGCTGTTGTGCACGTCAGACAAGTGTTGGAGACAATGAAGTATGTAGTTCAGGCCTGAGGATGAATATCTGGACGGTCGCTTGTCGAGCAGATGATACCCTGATACGGGCTTCGGGACCGTGTCCAAATTAACAGATGCTAGCCCGAGGAGGTTAGAATAAACGAGCTTCTGATGCCTTGGACTTACTTCGGCGTTTGATGAGACTCTGATGGTGGTCCGAATTATCTCAATTTTCGAATTAACAGGGCTCCAACTTACGGCGTTTTGCTGTATTATCATTTTTCCCCGTTGGCAGAGGGTCCGTGGGATGAGGGCATCTGTGGCCGTCCTCTTGGTCTTCGCTTTGACAAGCAGGGCCGGCTATACGTTGCTGACGCCTACAGTGGCATCAGCATTGTGGACGTCACCAAAGGTAAGTTGCATGTGACTGCAAGCAGCAGTTTCCAGGGTAGCCTCAGTTATGTGTTGCATTGGCGCAAAGCTGCATAATATTTGTTTGTTCAAGTTCTTTTCTCTAAGCCGCCAGTACGCAGACGTGTTTATTTGTCATTCAAGAGCCGACCATATTTTTTTGCAATGATTTCAGCCTCACGAAACTGCTTCTGTGATGTTCGAGGTTGTTGTAGGTTCCTTAGACGCCTCATCTCGAAAGTTTGTCATCACTTTTAAATCAAGTTCGGCTGAGGGCAACCACCGTTCTGAAGATCTAAGATGTTCAGAGACTGGCTCTTGGTGCTGTCACTGCCACCAAGTTGCTTCATTCTTGAGGGCACTGGTTCGTCCAATAAATAGTTCGTTTATGGGGACACACAGTTAGCAAAACACACATTCCCTCTCCTGCCTGTTCTGTTCACGTCTTTGTTCATGTTTTCTAGCTCGGTTTCTGAATTGCATCGTGGACCCCAGGCCTTCTCTCTACATACCACATTAAAGGGGCTGCGAAACACTGCTTGAACGGATGCTGGTTGCACTTCAAATGGATTCTTTATGTCACACAGATGTTGACTCAAAAAGAATTACGAGAATCGATGCATGGGAACAGGAGTTATTCAGTGAAGAAATTTCAAAATACAAGCAAACAAAATGCTGCCCTCAACTCGATTTTTGCGCAGCTTCCCATTCCCATTTCACTCTCCCCATGACGACACTTAATGCGGCCAATCAAAACAGCCTATCTGAGCACGTGGCGGAAGTTCGTACTCCATGGTTGCCTGTTCTCTGTAACTCGTTCATGCCAAAGCTGGCAGCGCCGTTTGCATGGTTACAACAACCATGTGAACGCCCAGCTGACCTAGCGATGCTTCATCATCACGTCGACGGCGCAGAAGGGAACACTGATCAGTGACGTTCCCTTACCTGTGGATCCGAACTCGAACGCAAGATACTGCAACGGTGTGACGGCCTGCGCAAGATATCAGACACATTTAGCATAGCGCGTGCAGCTACTGCTTGCCGCCAACCATCGCCCGTTGCTCCTAGCGCGCTGGTTGGTCTCGGCGAGCAAGGAGCGCGCGCTGTTGACGGGAGCGTGGCGCCATCTGGCGCCGCCGCCCGGTGATCCTCCACAAGCTGACGATGCGCAGTGTCTGCTAAATGTGAAACGAACGCATCCTTCCTTGTAACCGAAACGAACGCTTATAGAGTGCAATGGCTCGATCGGATCGATTCCGCAAAGTCACTCTCAGATACATAGAGAGTAACCATAAGTGTTGAGTGCTAGGTCGTAGGATGTTTAGAGAGAGACGCAAAGTCGTTCGATGCAAAAAGTAGCCAGAGCCTTTGGTGGTGTATTTTTGTTTTACTTGCTTTACAGCGCTTTTATCTAAGGCAAAGGGGTTGGTTTTGTTTATGTAATATAAAACACGAAACTTGACAAAACATATCTCTAGTTAACACAATTTGCAGTACATTTTACTATTTGTCCAATCATCAAGCTCCCACTAAGTGATGTCATATCCGCTGCTGAAAACCGCCTCTGTATGGTGACACCGTCAGCGCCACGAATTTGGTTTTGCGAGCTAATTAAAATATTAAAAACCGCAGTATATGCGGTATGACCGATGCTAATAGCATCACTATAACTCATTCTATGCAACCAACAGGCAAAACAATGCACTGAAAATGTGTTTCGGGGCCCCTTTAAGGAGCTTAGTCCACACTTCTCCTTCGTAGGCCTTGGCTTGTCAAAAACGATTTTGTGACATTTTTTATTTATTTATTTATATATTTGTTTGTTTGTTCAAAAACCATGAGTTTTATGCGACAAATTGGAGTATGGGGGAAGAAGCACACAGGCTTTAGGGCTAGGCGTATGCACATGCTCTCAAGGAGCCCTAGCATTGGATGTTCTGCTTATTATTAGCTATTAGCATGAAAGCTTCAGCTTGGTTACTGTGTGCAGTGTTAGGTAGAAAAATTAATTGCTGCATGTACGGTCAGTGTGGTCAGAGGTCTGCGTTTTCGTTACGTGATGGATGCCTTTTGTCAGCACATAAGCAGATACAAATAAACCATTTTTTTTTTTTCACAAAAGTAAGGTGTTGTGTTTGTTAGTTGCGTTGCTCGAGTCCACCAACCTTAGTATGTGCACAAATTTATGGTTTCTCAGTTCAACTTTGCTGCATTCACAAACATCGCAGGCTTCGTCACACCGCTCGTGCCCGCTGGCATTGACCTCGACGGCCATCCACTGACCTTTGTCAATGACGTTGTCATTGACGGCGATGGCAACGTCTTCTTCACCGAGACAAGCACAAAGTGGCCGCTGAACAAAATCGTCTACTCAATCCTTGAGCACGAGAACTCGGGCCGTGTGCTTATGTATGATGCCAAAACCAAGCGCACGCACATCCTTCTGGAAGACCTGTATTGCCCCAACGGCATTGAGCTGGGGCCAGATGGGGACAGCATCATCATTGCCGAGCTTTCCATGAAGAGGCTGCTCAGGTGAGCCCGCTCACAGTTTTGTGCCAGACTGTAGTGGCCAAACATGCGAGGAAGCATGGCCTTGCACCAAAAATGCTGCTGTTTTTGACATACATGGTCGTATTAAAAAGTTGAGAGACTAGCTTTGTTTACATCCAAGTGCTTCAATTATCTAAGTTTACATTAAAGTAATCCCCTTTCACAGCAATACAGCACTCTCAGCATTCCTGACTGTTGGAATGTGACCTTGTTTACGAAACGCGTCAAGTACCATCTGGGATTCGCACTATATCTCCACAGTGGTGTCAAAACAGCAACCTTTGAGCTAGATCTTTATCTTTAAGAAGAAGGCGAAGTGCGCGGGAGCTAAATCTGGCTAGTCGGCTGGGTGCAGCAGTGAGATCTTTTTTCAGGCGAACAGTTTCACACAGAATTTCATGATCGTACTTTGCTCTAACATGCTGTTCATGATAAAATCACAGATGTGGTGATGCACACGATGAGAATAACAGCAGTTTCACAGCTCTGTGATGTACATAGAACGATGCCTTTTGACAAACTGACTTTTGAAGTTTGGTGCTTCCTCTGACTATGCGTGCAGCCCTGTGCTTCCCTTTGTTGGCATTCTGCGAAACTTGTCTCAGAACTTTTTGATACCATCTCGTATCTTCTGGTTGCTACCTCTGCATTTTGCATGTTTTCGTAGGTTCAATTTGGAGCAGGCCTAAAAAAATATGCTCTGTTTCCTTTTTTTACAGCATTTTTGGATCAGGTGGCATAGTAGTAGCCAAATGTGTGAAGTGTCAGGTGTGGGTGGTGTCAGTAAAGTTCCTCTATGACTATCTTGACTTCAGCTGTTCACTTTGTGTGCAATGAAGTGGCATGCAGTGGTAGGGCAATTATCAAAGATGGGTGATTCAGCAAAGTTGTTCATAGCCCTGAGGTCAATTGATCAATGCAACTAGGACCATCAGTATGAATTAGACTGTACTGCTTTGAAGTCTCTGAACAGCTGTTGGCATTGCCATTTATTATCACCCAGTTGTGATTGAAGGTTACTGTTGTCCACCGAGCAGCATTCGAAACTATCCACGCTGCAGGGGTATTACAGGAGAACCTCACTGATAAGTTCCCGTTTCATATGATTTCCCGGTATATACACCCCATATCACAAACAGTAATAGAGTTGCACTATATTTCTTTCGGTTAATACGTTCCCGGGTTACAGGTAACAGGATTCCCCGGCTACTACGCTCAAAATTTCAACAAATTCTGATCGTGTAATACGTTTGGTGACCAGCCGCACTTGTGCACACGTACTAACGGGCTGAACCTGGATGCATGCGACATGAAAAGCTAGAATGCAGCATCAGTTACCCGCCCTCTGCTGTCCTTAGATGTGAAGAAGCGGAGCATAAAAAAAAAGTACTTTAACATAGCAGCAGGCCGTTCCTGTGGGGACATGACATGAAAAGAAGAACGCAGCCGTTTCTTCACAGTACCTAAAGGCAATGGGATGAAGCATTTAAGAGCTTCAGTTCGCCTATGTACGATCAGGCCGGGTGTAGGGAATGTAGCGCTAAAAGCAAGAATGCTGCGACAGTCAGGTGCCACGGTGGCTTCCTCGCAATGCACTTGTGCAAAGGGTAGAAGCATTCGCAAATGTTAAGGGGATCCCAGTGACTCTCGCTACTGCCATCGATAGGCCAAGCGCATTGTAAAGCTTCTTCCACGCGAAAGACATCGCACATGAGGACTGAGTTCTGCAAGCACTAGAAAAGGAGCTGTTTGGACTGCGTGCCATGAAACATTAACCGACATTTTTATGAAGTGAAATTGTGAAATGCCTTTGAACCCCATTCATCATTTATATTTTCAAAATTAGGCAGTTTGGATCATATGTTTTTCCGGATAATAATTTTTTTTTTTATCTTCTCAGTGTTATCAGAAAGGTTCCAGTGTATGTTGCCTGCTGCAGCGTTACCGTTTCATTTCATGTGCACCCTCATTAGCAGTGCAATTATCGATAAAAGCTGCATTAGGCTGACACATGTGATGGCCTGCATAGTCGAACAGTGTATTGCTGGATTTTGCCAGGTTGTTAATGTACTATCTGTACTGATCTAAATATGATTGCAGCTTGAATGGGGGCGTGGAAACAGGAATGTTGCTTGGGAATGGGATTATTGCAGCTGGCATATGGAGAGGATACATCCAAACTGTACAAAGTAATGGAAGATGGGAAATTCAGCACCTAGGAACACTAGTGAGTGCTTGCCTTCTCGGGGGCAGTGCTGGCATTCTGGGAGGGCAGCTCGGCATGTTTGCAGGGATACATTTCCTCAAGGTTATGCCGCTTGTTGACGGGCAGAATTGTGTAAATATGTCACACGTGCCCAGTTTCTGGTTTCAAAGAAGAAAAAAAATTAAACAAAAATCATAGGACAGTTGCCCCCTGCAATGCGAATTTCAGCAACATTTTTGTGTAGTACAGGTAAACTATTCAAAAGATACATGCCTATATTTTAATATTATGATGGTGGCTTTGTATTCGGAGGAGTGTATTGCAAGGGATGAAATTTCTTCCATGAGCTTTCTAGTTTTAAACACCGTGTCAATGCAGGCATTGTGGGTGGTGGTAGAATTCCTGACTGTTGATGCAAGGTCGCGGGCTCAGCAGTATCATTCGCGATCATGTGCCTGGTGTAAAGCTTATGCATCCGTAAGGCCAGTACCCCATGTCGTCTGAAGCAGTGCCACTCAAGGGTTTTATTACTCAAGCAGTTTACTCTTTCCAGTGCGTCATTCCGTCACATAGAATCAAGCATTCAGGGCTAACTGCTCGCACTGATTCATTACACAACGTGGCACACACCACAGCTTCTTGCTGTCGCACATGGATCACGAGGAAGGGACAACGAACCAGCATGAAATACCAGTGGTTCATTCCAACATAGTATGCGTGTGAGCACTGCACACTTGCATGAGCCTCGTCCTCCCAATGTCATGTATGTTCCTCCTCACCCTAACCACCTCCTCTCAGCCCTTTTATCTGTAGACCGTGCTGTCATGCTAGGCAGCCTCAGGAAATTAAGTACTTATGGCTTTTATTGAAAAATTAAATTAAGCTTGTTGTCTGTTCACACTGACAGTTGGCACTGAAAGTATGACTTAGAAGCCACCTGGTGGTAGCTGTAGGAAGTACTATGCACTGACCACAATACCCAGTCGCTTAGTGCAGAGGCGTGGCCACACGTATTTGAAGCTCATGTTATCGCTTAGCTGAAAATATTTTAAACTCATTGGGAACTCCTCTTCTCTTTCTTGCCCATCATGCAGGTATTACTACCGTGGTGCCCACAAGGGTGACCTCGATGTGTTTGCGGACAACCTGCCCGGCGACCCAGACAACATTCGCCGCACGCCACGCGGTGGCTACTGGGTGGCATTTGCATCCGGCCGCTCTAGTGACAAGGCCTCGGTGCTGGACCATCTGGCTCCATACCCACTGGTGCGCAAGTCTGTGGTGCGCCTGCTCTATCTGCTGGGCTCAGCCCTCAAGTATGCCTCAACTCTGTACGACTGGGCACCCCTCAAGGACGTCGCATCCAGGGTAAATGCACATGCCTTTGGCGCCAATAGGCCACCTAGAATGAGGCCAGGAGGTTGATTTTAGTGCGTTGAGCGCACATGCTTACCTGGGACCCACAGCCAGTTTAGCCTGTCTCATCCTGTTATGCCCATGCTACATGGCCGTTTCGAGCTGAATGTCATTCAGCTGCACTGTCGGTCTCACACTGCTGTGAAAAATTGTGCAACAGCATTCAGTGCAAACGTCACTTGACTTGATGGCCACCACAGAAACATTCGATAATTCCAAATATCTTCGAAACACAAGCGCGTGCTCCGTTGTGTGTAGCGCTTTTACCATCATTTGGAAAGCAAAAATTTAAGAGTAAATATACACTTTCAATTAAGGTATTAATTATTATTATGTTAAGATATTAGTTTCAGTTACGAAATTGTCATGGAGCACCATGCAACTCTTCCAAGTTCCAATGCCATTCGAAGTCGCAATTGTAATTTGACTCAAATGTCATTTCGAGGTGTCTGTGTAGCACGAGTATTGGATGCACATCAACCTTGAGTTGAATGATATGGTTTGCTTGGGATAGTTTCCTTTGCAAATATTACAGGCAGGAAGACTGTAAGCTGATGTGAAAGGAAAGATTCTGAGCTGTTCACATAAACTGAAACAAACTCTCTGTTCAGTGCTAGATTAGTATGCACGTCCCGAAAAAAACAACCATCAAGGACAATAATGTGAGTAATCTGGAATGCAACTAGTGCGTATGGTGCCGGCATGTAGAAAAACTGGCTGTCAAATGATGAGGAACAGCCTTCGCTGAAAGGACAGAGCCAGAGCCCAAGGGGTTTGATCCTGGACGATGCTGCATGGTTTGTATTGCATCACCAGCATTCCAGATCTCTTGAAGGAAAGAAAAGCGTTTTTTCATCGCCACCTTGAAGGCTAGGGCTTCCAGGGAGGCTGCACAAGGTCCCCATTACACAGCTTAGAAGCATACTTCTTGCTCTTATGACAAAAGCTGCACATGTGGGCTGGAAATGTGAATATTTAGGGGTTCAATGACCCAAAGCTACACACGGGCTGTGAGGGATGCACATGTGCGCTGACAGAGTGGGCACTGTCATGAATAGGTGGCCACTTGTAGCCACGCTTTTCAGGTAGGCTTACACCCCTGTCACATGGGCATTTCGAAGGCCCTCGAACTGGTGGTCTCTCGACTTGCACTGCTACACGGCCAGTTCTGATGGCCATTGAAGTCGATAGTCTGTCGAGTCAACAAAGCAGCACATTTCAAGGGCCTTCGAGCATTGCCCAAGGTTACTAGCATTGCTTCGAGCAGCGCCAACGTGCACTTTCATGCATGATACTCATGGTACAAAAGCATATACAAACAGGCATGTACAAACAAACATGCAAGCAGCAAAATATTAGTCTGTGCAATAATTTTTTAAATGTGTGGGTCTGGTTTAAATGCATTAATTTTCTACTCTCTAGCACAAAAGGCTAAACTAAAATGCCAGTGGTGTCAGTGTTACCAGAGCATTACAAAACTGCGACAGCAAATCGTGTAAAAGGCAATGTATTTCAAGACAACACAACTGGCCTTCAGTAATGACTAAAAACCTCCTACGACTCCAGAAAAGTGTGTTTCAATATGTAGTTTAGATTATAAAAATATTTGTGTTATTTGCGTAAAATCAAAAGTAGCGATGGTGGCGCCATGCAAGCTTTGCGTAAAACACAAGAACCATTTCAATGGCTATAGAGATTTCCTACATAGATACAGCACAAATCCCTAGAGTTCGGTAGCGATTGAGAATCTCGAAGGCGCCTGACTCCATGGCCATTGAAACTGGCCATGTGATAGGAGTATTAAGAATGGGTGTGTTTGTGGGAGTAAGGTGTCGTACAGTTATACAGCTATTACATTCACATCGATTCACTGTGGGAGGGCAAAATGGCTGGAAGGCCTTTTTCAGTGTTTCACCGGAAGAAGGGGATTCCCAAGTAGCCTCACCCAAGTAGCACTTAAACACTCGGCTACACTAGCAGTGTTATGCGATGGCAGACAAGTAGCACTCGATTTCGTGTGACACTTGTATAATTGCACACATTTCCCCTCTCGAAGCCACACAGTGCAGCTCTCAAGTATTCCAGGCCTGGAATGGAATTCCCTATCATATCTGCATGTGGAGTGTGCCATTCTTCATAGTTCATTTAGAGTGTACAGAGGGGGTGGTGTGCAAATAGCTGTTTTCGTGCCAAGTGGCATGTGCCGAAATGTGTGTTTGCGTGAACTCAAGTGCTCCTTTTGACCATTTCAAGAGTGCATGGGCAGATGGCCTAGCTGCCGAGGATAGCTTTGTACCTGAGCAGCACTCTGGTACTGTTGTGATGTCAACAGATAACTGTAGCCAGTATGAGATGAGCAAACCACACACCATTGTGTCTGGAAAATGCAGACTTTTTATCGGCTCTTTGTTGTCTCTCCCGGACTATTCCAAACAGTGCATTGAAGGTCTGGCTTCCGATTAACTTATTAACTGAGAAATAACTTAATCGTGATTGTTGTAGATTGGGATTTCCAAATAGTTAATGCCAGTGATTCAAATGAGAGCAAAGTTTACCATCTAAGCAGTGCGTGGCAGTGCTTCCTCCAATAACGCAAGATTTTTTTTTTGCAAAATCACGTTTCTTTTCGTGGTTGTCACCGTTGGCTTTCCATCTAGACCTCGAGAATAACCGACCTTTGACCCCAGAAGCACCCTTTGTCATTGTTGACATGATAAATGTGTTGATTCATGTTTTTGATAGGTGTTATGCCTTTCCATCAGACATATGTTGAGCCCTTCCATTTCTTTTTCCACCTTTTGTAACACTGTCTCATATTGATCCATAACAGCGCGACAGACGGGACAAAGAAGAGGAGACACAACACACAGCGCTGACTCACAACTAAAACGTTTATTGGCTGCCAGCCAGTATAAATACTGGCCTGGTGGCCGGGAAAAATACAAGCACGCTTGACTTGCGTGATATCAAAACATCGCCAGTTCATCAGGCACGTGTCAACATACAAGAGTCATCAATGCAAAATATCACCCCTACAGCAGGCACGAGTTTTCATTCACAATCAAGGTAGCGGGTTTCCTTATCCGACAAGGCTACAGAGGGAGTGCTGATACACTGATCTGAAGTCCTAGCTATCAGGTGGGCTTCCATTATTTCCCTAGTTAGCGAGTCGCGGTTCTTACCTAATACAGAGCATTCCTTGTAAAGGGGAAAACAAGTTTTTGAGTCGTCGTTGTCTTCCTCGTCATCATCATCTTCGTTGTCTTTGCAGTTTCTGCAATGTTTTGCTACGTGGCCTGTGATAGCGTCCCGTCTGTCGCGCTGTTATGGATCATCGTCATCACCAACTCGCCCAACAACTGGTTTTGTTAAGTCTCATATTGACTGTGGCTCATGTGCTGTACACAGGATGTTGCCTACGCAATTGCCAGCTAGAAGTTCCATATCAGCACCTCACTCAAGGCCTTATTCTTTTGTATAGTAAAAATCAATGCATAGTTCGCATCGTTGAGGATTAATAATGCTGCCATCATTTCAGATTGATAATGGCTGGATCCTGTACGAGGCAGTTCCCAGGTATGGGCTCATCGTGGAGCTAGATGCATCGGGCAAGCCCATTCGGAGCCTGCATTCACCAGCCGGCAAGATCCACTTCATCTCCGAGGTGCTTGAGCACGAAGGTCACCTCTACCTTGGCTCCTTCCGAAACCGCTTTATCGGCCGAGTCAAGGCGTAAGATGAGCCAAGCCGATCCGGACAAGAGCCAGGCCAGGCCAAGCCTGTTTTGTCTGCGGACATCGTGGAGGAGCACGGTTCCCCCACCCCGTCCGCTTCAGAAATGGGTCAGGGCTAGGACATTCATAAACTTGACGTGGTTGGAGTGTCTGCAAATGCAAGGTAATCAGCAGATAGTGAGACACCTCGTAGAGCAGCTACATGGGAAAAAAAATGGAGGCAGTGTTGGCGCCCACGACTGTTTTATAATAGCAAGCTTTACAGAGCATTTTCAAACCACGCAGTTGCTTCATATCTGATTATCTCTAGGTGAGTTATGCCCGGAGTCTTTCGTGGCTCTGAACATTCTTAACACATACTGCTTAACACATGGTTTGTGTAAAAAGATAACACGTTGAAGCGTATCCAAAAACTATGTGCACAAATTGCTATGAAAGAACATGAAAACCTAGAAAAGCAGAGTTCAGTGTGAACGTGTATGCCATCAGTGGTGTGTAGATTGTTTGCTAGTGCTGTCAAATTACTAGGCCCTGAACATGGCTATTTTCTCTTGCACTTCTCCTGTGCAGTAATCTTTGTTGTGCTGCATACAAAACCTTCCCTGCTGGGCATTCTCTTTTTTATGTGACAAAAGAAACGAACTTATGGGCCTTCAGCGTTTTTTTAGTGCAGAGGCAGCAGTGTCGTGGAAATTGCTGTGATGTCCAAATTATGCTAGCTGGTTACATCTCGCATGTTAAAACACAGATACAGCCCTTTTATTGTTTTTATGCATTGTTATTAACCTCGTAGATTTGTTGAGAACATTTTCAAGGTTCGGTAAAGTTCCTCAGTAGTAGTAGTTCGTCCCAGTCTGAAGATAGCGAGTCCTTTTGAGCAGTGTCTTCCATCACAGCCACTGGAAGCTTTAGACAGCCATGCATCATGCAGTCTTGTTAACACAAATTATGACTTTATTGTTTTCCCCTTTCTGAGCGCCGTATCTATGAAAGCAAGAAACTTAAATCACTCGGGATACCCTCATTGCTGGTACATCAATTGCCTGGTCACATAAAGTTGCAAACACAAGTCACGTATGCCTCGGTATTTGTGTAACACTTTGTGCCGCACATAGTCCTTTATTTTTGCGGCGATGTTCCTTCCCTGCTGATCATCTACGGTGAGCCATGTAGCACACTTCTTGCCTCCCTTTGGTTATGTCAGTGGCCTCAGGTTGCATCCACATGGCTGCAACCATAAGGTTGCATCCATCAGGTTGCATCCAGGGCAGTATGAAGCATGAGCGGTCTCCGCCTCCTTTGAGAAGCTTCTTTCTATGTTGCTTGGCTACAATATCCAGAGGATTCTTTCTCGCTTCATTCACAGTTCAATGACCATCGACGCAACAAAGCAGTCTTCCCTGCATCAAATTCACAGACATGTGGTTTGAATAGCTAGCTGTGCTGTCTTGTAATAGGAGACGAGTTTTAGACACATTGTCAAGGTTCTGAACCTGTCTGCCTTTCTCTCCTATAGTTTTGTGGAGGTTTTAATAAGGCTCTCAGATGCAGCCTTTCCCTGCGGAACATAGGGATTCCGTGGTGTGTGTGCGTTTGTGTGTGTACGAATTTCAAACAGTGCTTGCCACACAGCAGTGTAAATACGCTTGCATTTCGCGAGTATTGCAGGCATCTCTGTTAGGTTTTTCTTGTTTAGTATAATCCAATAGCTGGGTCTTTTTTGACACTCTTGGTGTTTGTTTGGCAACAAAAAATGTCTTCATCGCTGAGAAATTTTGGGGCTTGCAACTCTCCTCCTACCATTCCCCTTCAAACTTGTGATGTTGGCAATGTCGCTGAGTGTTGTGAACTTGCTTCGTTAATTTTTTTCATTTTATTTGTATAATGAAGACGCACCAGCAATAGCAACATAAGTTTTCATTTAGACATGCAATCTTTGTTTCATACTCTCTCTTGCAAAAAATGTCATTTCATATCACTTCAGTGTACCTACAGAAATGTAGGTGGGGGTTGCATATGTCATTCCTTTAGCATTTTATTAGAATGTTAGGATACCTTGGGCATTTCAACAACCTCTACCGCGAAACACAACCTGCACTTGTTTACGCTGTTACCTACTCAAAATGCACGCAGAAACCGCCATATAGGAGGAGGTCATGTTGGGCTAGAACGCTGTATTCTTGCTTACATTTGTGTGTTTTGTGAAACGTGCATATTTTTATCGCCTGCACACTGTGTCGTGCAACTCCAATGTATGAAACATTCCTGGTGCTGTTTTAGGACTTTGCATATCTGTTGACAACTTAATTGCATGTTCCTTATAATGTGTTTATCTTAGCTCTGAATGAATTGCCTCCATTTCATTAGTTTCAAGAACATTTATGTTCTGGAGAGTAAATTGTTTTGAGTCGCTGACCATTCCACAAAGCAACCATTTTTTATATTGACTGCCTGAAAAGGTTTACACTATTTACATTGTTTTATGTTGCACCGCCTTCTGATCTTGACATATGTTGATTTTTATTGTTACCCAGCCCGTAACAAAAATTGTTTGTTGGTCCGCTAACTGCACAAGATTTTATGTGAAATGTTAACATCTAATTCTTGATACTATTATAATTTTTGTTGAGTGCTATAAATATTTGGTTTTAACACACTCGGATTTTTTCATCTGCATGGTGTTCAACACCATCTAAAGTATTGTGCCAATGCTGCCAAGGAACATTTGAGTCAAGTGTGTGACTCTACAAACTGGCATATTTTTCAAAGGGGAGATATGAATGCATTTTAAATGATGACACATTTTGAACTCGAGATTTTGTAAAGGTGGCCCCGTCTACTCTTCTTTTTATGTACTACACACTGAAAATAAGAATATGACGTGCATTTTATTTGCTACTTCTGTATTTACAAACCTCAAAATGAAAAAATATATATGTACCTGTGCTCCTTTGTATGCGTCCCCGTTTGCTTTTTGGCTTAGTTATAATCAATACTTGACTAGAGCAGACATGTAAGGCTCGCAAACTCTATGCAATTGCACTGTACAGCTTTTAGGCGACCACATTAGCAGTGTTGGTCAGCACTTTGATTTACACAAGAGCTGTAAGAAGCAAATGGCTTTCAGTCTGCTTAACTTTATCAATCCAAATAAAACCAAAGTGCATGAACCAAAACTGGAGCTTCAGTATAGCATTTCTTTCATCGCAAATGGACTTCAATGAAGCTTGAATATTTCAGGCTTTTTTTTCACGAGCATGCACGTTGGCCGTGTATTGCTTCAAGAGATGAACAAACAGCTCGCTCAGCTGACAGCTGCATTGTATTGTAACGTCACGTTGATGGATTACTCCAAACCTTTTCACCAGATGTTTTCCTCTGGGAATTCTCATTGTGCTATTGTTTTACAAGGATTGTCTACAGTTGTATTTAACGAGACCTCCAAATGCAAAACGATGCACTCCAAATATGTGTTGCTCGCATGGCAGTGCGAAATTTAAGCCGGAAGAAAAAAAACGCTTTGCAAAGTTATAAGCCACAAATGCATGCATGCATGTTGTCTGCATCTATTACGCGCTGAAGTGCCACTCAGCATCATTCTTATGCCTGTGGCAATTACATGGCAAGAAGCAAAAAAAAGGCGAGCGTTCTCATGCTGAGCGCTGTTTCGCGTTGGCGCCACTGGGTGATCACGTACATTGATGGTGACTGCTGCTTTTGCCTCATTTCTTCACATCTCTTACGAGTGCACCTGAGCTATGCGAGTTGTCCTAACATGTGGGTAAATCTGAGTTCTGTTAGTACAACTTGTGTTATTTAGAGGAAGGCAGGAAAATTTGCATGGTTGTGCACGCGCACGAATGCAGTGGTGGCAGTCTGCAAGGTGCGCAATGTGAATGTATAAAGTACTGGATCGAAAAAAAATTCTTTCGGCCTAACCGTCAACTTCTTCGTGCTCAAATTTCGCACAGAGGTGGCACTTGGCAGTCAGCTTTGTTTTGTATTAGTTTGGATAGTGTACTTGCCTTATTTGATCAAAATTAATCAAAAATCTCGATAGTCTGCGGCGACGACGAAGCAAAACAGCCAGCTTTCGCAGCAGTGATGCCGGTAGCGCCATCATGTGCCATACTGGTGAACGAGCACTCTACTGTCTCTACCTTGCAGGGAGGCTCCGAAGCTTTGGAGAAACGCAAGGTGCGGGGAGGGAGGCAGTCGCACGCAAACAGTGTTTACTGTGCCCAATTTTGACACAGTAGTCGAGAAAGCACTTTTGAATCAACTGCACAACCCCATGCATTCTTCACATTGCGTTTTGCCGCAGCCTCAGTGGCAGAGCGCTCGTTCCTCCGGTAGGCGCAGATGGCGCTATCGGTACAGCTGCTGTTCAAGCTTGCTGTTTTGGTGCACAGTGACCACGGACGATGGAGATTTAAATTCTGTCCCAATCAAGCAAGTACCTCACCCAAACAAAGTTTATGCAAAACTGACTGCAAAATGCCACTTTTGTGCGAAATTTGAGCCCCAACAAGCTAGCGGTTTTAGGTCTTTTAGGTCCAGGGAAATTTTTAAAACGAAAAACTTCACTACCATAGGTAAAGCGGTTGTCCTGTAGGCCGGAGAATCACCTTGAACGATTTTAGCCCAACCATGTTTATCCCTTCCTTCCTTTATCCCTTCCTTATAACAATATGAGTGACAGTTACTGCGCCATTTCCTTTCCTCAAAACCAATCTTCAATTTTCTTGGAAAGCAAAGGAAAGGTGCATAACTGGCCCCCTGAGACAGTGGACACCTCAGTCGCGCTTTAACCTACATGGCGTGTGGCGGTAGTGACAGATGGGCGCTGGGTGCATTGGCATTCATAACGTAGCAGAAACGCGGCACTAAAGCTATGGACCGTCAGCGTTCATTGTGTTCATTGTCGTTGACAACGTGTTAGACTCCGATGATGTTGAGGGAAGGAAGGCGCATAACTGGTTCCCTGGGACAGCGGACACCTCAATCGCGCTTTGAGGTACGTGGAGGAGGTGAGAGAGATGTGGGCTGCATATGCATTAGCGCTGACAACGTTGTGGCAGACACGCGGCACTGCAGCAGTAGTCAGCAGCGTTCATTGGGTGACCAACCTCACGCGATCACCCATTAATTTAACTGCCACCGGCCTAGATGGCAGGGTGGGCGCACTGCCTATCCAGTGTGCGGAACGCACTCAGCGTTACAGACGCCAAGCCGCGTCTAGTTTCCCGATCGCCACAGCTTTCGCTCTATAATAGGTTAGCACTAGTCGAACCGCAACTGTTTTTTTTTTTCTCTCTCTCTGAGCGACGCAACAGTCGATCGGTGCACTGATTTGGGCCAGTATATATTGGCAAGCTGCCGCTAACCCTTAAACGAAAAAGTGGCAACCTCCTTTATCCCTTCCCTTAAGGCGCGGTTCAGGTGTCCGCCGATATGTGAGACAGATACTGTGCCATTTCCTTTCCCAAAAAACCAATTTTCAATTTTCAACAAGAGTGCGCGCCCCCTTCTCTCATCTTCCTGCTGCGTGTTGTTACTTGCGTCTTCGTACAGCGTCCGCGGCTAAACTGAGCTCTAGCGCATGCGCAGTCGCGCGCGCGCTATCTTCTGCTCGATCGGATGAACATAGTATAAACCTTGTATAAACCACCCGTATTCCAGCTATCTGCCACGCGCCTAACAGATGTCAGTGCGCTCCGCGGTAATAGAAAGCGTAGCGAAAATATAAGTTGTTTTTCTTTTTATCTCCGCTGGCTGACGCGTCATCGGAGCTGGCAGAGCGTGCGTGCGTGCGTAGCGCGAACTTCGGATGCGCTCTGTGCGCCTCAGGGCGTTGGGATCAGTTTTCCTTCCTCGTGGACTACTGGCGCCGGCGGCCGCGCTATCTCCTTGCTGCCTCTCTCAAACCGGTCGTCGCCGCACTCCTCACCTCGCACATACCGCTCTAGTAACAGCGCCGAACACTCACTCGCCAACGCGGCCGACGCGGCCGCCGCTGGGTCTCTCACGGTCAACGCAGAACGTCAACTGCCGCGGTCGGCCTGAGAGCGTACACGGGAACTTGTGCCAGATCGAGGTAAGCACACGGAAGCTTTCTCTTATTTCCCATTACGGAAAGGACACGCGTGCGCTGTTCTTGTGCAATCCAACGGGGCTTGTGGATTTAAATGGGCGGTGCCGGCCATATTCGGGGAGGCCCGCCTATGCAGAAGAGCAGACGACAAATAGCGGCTAGCGTAACTGAAAGTTTGTTGTTGGCGCTTGTCACCTTCTGTGGGTGGCTTCAGCGGTCTAAACTGCTCCGGACTAAGCTGGAGCCATCAGCCTGGAGGCTAGAACACTCTTTTTTAATCCGTCCACGATTATAAAACGCATTTGTAATATACATACTATACGTTTTAACCCTCCTTTTTTTCTCTCTATCGTGGACTCTACGTGCGGCTGCTTGTTCAGCCGTCATCATGGTCAACCGAGTTTTCAAACCGCTGTTCAAGATCACGATGTACATGCTAGCGTTCGTTCTCATCTTGCCACTCATTCCCATGGCGTTGGATTTCGAGCCCAAAGGGAACACGTGAGTACGACGATGGCGCATGCATTCATGCCTCCGGTGCTAAGCTTTCGCGGCTACGCTTAATTATAGCGCAGCTAGAGTGTGCAACGCATAGGTCGACGCAGTACGTGTGGTGCGCGCCGGTGACATCTCCGTTGAGCCTAGGGAGCTAGATGGGCTTTCCGAAAACCAGTTGCGCGGGGTTGGTCGCGCCAGTCGCGAAAACTGGCTACATTGCACTGTGCAGGTAATGAGCGCGTCTAGCTGCTGTCAGAGCGCGCTATGGCAGTTGTAGACGATGCAGAGAAATTTATGGTCGCAGCTGGTGGTATGTATATAAAAAAACTCTGGAACAAATTATTAATGTTCTGCATGCCCCTTTGTGGGACAGTGAAGAATGCATGAAATGCGATCCACATGCGCGCGTAGTTTTTATGAGGACCATGACGCGTAAAATAAAATCGTAAAAGCCCTGCATGTATCTGCAACATCCCAGTGAAGCATGACATGCTGGAATGTGTAGTTGTAATCTGCCTTAGGAAAAAAAGTTAATTGTACTTGTCCTATACCCTTGCAGTTGGTATAAAAATGTTCGTGCTTTTAAAAAACCTGTTTGGTTGCTCTATTTGACTTTTACTTGCGTATTGTACTTTGGGAATTTAATTTTTTTTTTACTTGGCCTCCTTCGTTCTTAAATGTGCCTTTTCACTCGTGGTGTGTTGCCAGAAAAGTTTTGCACTCTTGTTGACCATATTAAATAAACTTCTCATGCACCCGTGACTGCGATCCTTTCAGAGTCGGCACTCGGGAACTAAAGGGTCCTTTAGAACCAAACAACAAGCTAGACAGTGTGGAGTACCTCTTCAAAGATAAACTTCGTGGGCCAGAATCACTGCCAGTGTACAAGGGTATGTATGCGAGTCGATCAGCATTGTGCGATCTGGCTTTCTACTTGGAAATTCCTGTTTGTGACTGATAAGTGGCTGCACTGATGTCTTGCTATCAGTGCAGTGTTGGTTTTTGTGCAGAACACTTGAGACTAGTGTCACTAACCTTTTCTTATCTCTTGGTGGGTTTCTCTTATAAACAGGCAGCATCTACACGGGAACTGAGGGCGGCGAAATTTACAAGATCACTGGTGACAAGGCAACACTGGTCGCCAAGCTTGGCAAAAAATGTGGTGAGTCAACTGGTCATACTTCTAGCCCTGTGCAGCCATAACTATGGTGGGCTCCCTATAATTCAGCTTCGCTTAATTTGAACTGCAATGGTTTGACATGGCCATGTGATGCATATCCCATGCAAGGTGGCATGAGTACTTTGTGCAAATACTCTACTTCTAAAGACTTGCAGCATACATGCAGGTAAGGGCCACAATCGTACAGGTATATAGATACCCAGTCACGCATATAGCATCATACGGTATGGGACAATAAAGTAGTTTCCCCAAAATGTTGCTTGAAAACTAGACATTAAATCCACTTCTGTGCGAGACCTGAAACCCACCAAAATTAAGAAAAAAAAAAGTGCAGACCTTACCCACATATATGCGGAATTTTATGTGCAATCTGCTTGCAAATATGTGTTAATAGAAGTGAGCAGCTATATAATAACTTCTGATGTTACGTGAACTGCAATTCTTGTCCACCGCCCCAGCATAGTATTGCATTTCTTTCTAGATTTTGAGACATTGGACAGTCTCGAATTGACTTGGGCACTGTTACCTTAGAATAATTTCCAAAATTTTGCTTCGAATTCATACTGTCAATAGACATCTATGGTGCAGTTTGCATGTAGGTATTAAAAAAAGAGTGCATCTTTTGTGAGGTTTTGCGACAGAGGTGCAATGAGTTTTTTGTCTATTTATATCCTCTTTCTTCATTAAAAAAGCATTAAAATTGCATTGTAAATGGTGCTGCTCATCACGGGCAGTCAAAAAGAAAGTTCTGTTGGCTGACATCAGAGCCAAAAAAGTTACATTAGTACTTCATCCGGTACATACGTCTGGCTTAGTCATAGCATTGGTAAATGAAATGTTGCATTTTTTGAGGAATTGGAACCATATGCACATAACAACTGCTGTGCTACAATGAGTCTTTATTTGGGCCTTCATTTATGTTTCACCATATCAAATAATCATCTCCTCTTATTCCCCCGACAAGTCATGGACATATCCTGCCATATTGCACAATTATTTTGAAAAGTGTGCACTTGTTTTCCAGGAAAGGCTGTTCATGCTGAAGCCTTGCATAGAAATTATATTTAATGGAATAGTTCACATGGCAGGATGCTGATTCACAAAATCTGTATAAATAAGCCACAAAATATTTGCCTGCTGCATATGACAAAGGTTCCAAGACTTGCGAGGCCTGTTGAATGATCTACTAAGTGCCTGCGATGCTTTACCTTGCACTGCGTATGTATTATACAGAGAGTTCATCAGAGATTGGCATTGCTCTATGTTTTTTTATGTGATAATTTTTTTCCTTCTGTGCAGAGGGCTTATGGGAAGAGGAGGTATGCGGCCGACCACTTGGAATGCGCTTCCACAAAGACGGCAGGCTTTTCGTCATCGATGCCTACTATGGACTATATGCAGTCAACGTCGAGACTGGTGTGTTGATTTGCAGCAAAGTTACATATGGTGCAGTGGTAACTTGTAGCCTTACTAGCTAACTCAGTGGAGCTGAAAAACATGTGGACCTGGTTTTGCATTGTATTACTTGCACTCAGTTTCCCATTTTTGTAGTTATTACACAATAATATTAGTTGCATGATAATGTGAGCGCACACTTTCAGAGTTCATTTTTGTGCTTCTATCACTAGTTGGGTCGGGTACACTGCCCAGTTCTTGGCATAAAGTCAAATTGACACATTTGGGCTCTTGTCCCAATATTCACCTGGGTTATACTGCGTTTGCTTCAAAACTCATTTATAGCAACATATGTTGGTTTCTCAGCTTGTACAGTTCTGCCCAATTCCACTTCATAGAGGTTACTTCTCTTAATTGCAGTAAAATGAAAAAGCAGGCAGATAGACTCTCAAATTCTGGCCAGCGATAGCGCAGCGAAAGAAATTTGCATTAATAATGAGGAAGCCATCTCAACAAATGGCTCACAATGATGCTAGCTCCAATAAGCTGTAATTAATGATTAAACTTGGGGTGCCGCCTTAGCAAACCTTGTATGTACAGTGTGTTCCCCAACTAATTATGCACAACTGTACTGAGCTTCAGCAAGCCTGTGCAGTTTTGGGTTTGTCACAAAAGGACTGTGCTGTTCAAGAACCATAGGCCATCAAACTTTACGCTCTTTTAAATTCAAAGCAGCTTTAAGGTTATACATGCCAATGATAGTGGGTACTGCCTGCATTTTATCAGCAGACACAAATAGTGTGAGAGTTGCCGAGTTTTCAAGAATATTGAGCTGTTGCTGACGTTTATATTGCATGACAGTGCAAATGCCTGGTCATTCTTTGTCTTTTATGCCATCAGTCACCCAGTTTTGTGAAAGTTGTCCACATTAAATGGTATCACCGCATAGCAGTGTCCCATGACTCGTGGTTCACGTGACTAAATATCACGAAGAGCACGCAGGTGGGTTAGTTGGTGGCTTTAAACACCTGAGACATGGTACTAGTGACAACAGATAGGAACAAAGAACGTGCAGACACTGCGAACACCGTAATTTATGGTGTGTGCTTGGCCTTCGAATTCGCCTCTTCAGGTTGGTACCATGTCTCATCATGTCACGTGACCAGTCACCCATTGGCCAAGAGGCTGTTGCAATATGACCCCCTTTTAAATCACCCCCACACAACTGCTGACACTGAAGCACATGGCACATTATATACCCCTTCGGCTTTTTTTTTGCTGGCACTTATATACCACTGATACTGGAATGTTAAAATCTGCTGTCTTTTTTGTTGTGATTACACCACAACATTCGTGGTTTTGTTTCTAGACAGCAAGCCTGCTTGCATCGAAAACCTAAACGTTCCAGCTTGGAACAAGATATGTATGCTACTTATGGCCAACTTGAAATGACTGCACATCGCATTTTCCAGGTTCTGTGCAGCACCTTTTGCCTTCCAATACCGAAGTTGAAGGAAAGAAGATTGTCTTTGGCGATGACATTGACATCGATGATGACGGCTCTGTCTACATCAGTGAGGCCAGCAACAAGTGGCCGCTCAACAAGATTATCTACACTGTCCTCGAACATGAAAACACTGGCAGGTAAGCCTGGAGTTCCTATTATTAAACGAATGTTGGGGACAACTCCTCCTGTCCTGGCCAATTCAATTCAATTGGCCAAATTCAGTTTGTCCTTAGAGTGCCTTTTAACTAAGCAGTAGTAATAATAATACTTTATTTCCATCAGATAAAATACAATTTGATGGAGTAGGGGAGAAAAAAAAAGCGGCAGTCCGCTTGACGGAGTTTTCACTTCCTGTTCAGAGTGACAAGGGACAAGAAATGCATTATATAACTCTGCTGAAAAACTTCTTCAGTATTACATAAGTGATGTTCAATATAAATGAATAAAAACATTAAAATGCACATAACAGTGCACGCAGTCAAACAGAATACAAGGGACTATAAGAAATGAACGACACAATAGGTGGCTAAGCATCAAACAAAAAAGGGTGAAAAGTATTTCAGTTGGATGTATTAGTAGTAACTGAACTGAACAATAATACTTCGCAGAGAGGAGATATTAATTTCACGGAAGCTAATGCTAGTTTCAATTAATTGATTTAGTAAACACTGGAATTGGTAACGAATCCTTTGACGGCCGTAATTTGTTCTTTTAAATGGTAAAACCCACTGTGGTTTATGGCGGTGCAGATATGGCGAATCAGACTGATGCAAAAATGCAGAGAGGAAATGGTATCATTATGTCGGTTTTGCTCAACTTCATACAAGAACAAGACTTTAAATTCACACATGCAATAGAATGTGAAATTTTTTTTGCGCCAGGTTGTTTTCCCAAGTTTCAATATGCTAAAACAGTCTGTAAGCATAAAGATTTAGTACGGTAATTAACAATGTCGAGCTGCCACAAATTTCATGCTATCTTCTCGCAAGTTCTCCATTGATCTTTCTATCAAGGATCAATTAGGTGTTAGTAAGCTTCAATTCAGTGCCTTTTGTGACTTGTATTTTGCAACAATATAGGATTTGTCATTTTATATCAAATAGATAGTTTTCTCCAAAGCTTAGCCTTGTATTGTAGTTCTTTTCTACTCATGGTAGAATGTATATTCAAAGTTGGTACTGTTGAAAGAACTAGTCTGAAGGACTTTTATAAATATACCATTAGTAATACCCTCTCTGAACTAAGTAGGAGCGTGTTCAGGAAGGCCACCCATGTTTGCGTCTTAACCTACTACCTGTGCCAAGCACAAGTGAATATGTAATGGCATGTTCAGGAAAAACACTCATATTTAAGTTTTAAATGATAACCATGCCAAGCACAGAGCCAGCCTGATAATGCATGGTTGAAGTTTTTGGCAGCGTCATGTGTTTTCATTGAGGCTTGGTATTACATAACCATGCCGCAGACACAACTAGCCATTGTGGAGATAAACTTTCAAAATTTACGTTGCAGACAGTCTATTTTTTCCTTCGGGCCTTGCTAAGGAAAACGCGTGACATCGATAGTGCCAGAAAGTTCACACGCAATGCTGAGGAGATGGAGAGGTGCTGTAACGGGAATACGAGGAAGCTGTGTGTGCTACTGTCATTCGGATTGACCTTCATTAGGAGGAAGGAAAAGAATCGAAATGAGCTTGGAACTTGCGTCTGTGCCAATGATACTCTCTTGTCCATTTGCTTGAGCAACCGTAACACCAGGTTTTTTTTTTTTTCTGCTCTCTTGGCCGACTGCCAGACATGTGCCAAAGCCATTATTGCCTTGCAATTGTTTCCTCATCTGGAGTCGCCCTTTAACCTGCTTTATACAGTATAGAATCACGATGGTACAAACACGGTTTATGCGTGTTTTTGGATGATACAAATTCATAAAATTCCTCTGCTGGAGAGCATGGCGTACAATGTGCAGAATTTCGGATGTTCTGAACATTCTCCTGCACCACTATGGGTAATACAAACGAGAGAGTTGCGATCATATCCTCGTCAGCGACTCTGCGATCTCCAGTCGTGCTGTACACATCGTGAGTGGTGTCAGTGGCCGCACGGCTGTAAATAAATCTCCTCAGCCATAAACATATCTGCATGAATGCATTTCCTATGCTTCTGCCTATGAATTTTGCTCTCCGAATGATACGAAATTTTGTATGTACGTTCATTTTTCGCGACCTCGTCAGATTCTCCCTTTCACCCCATTGAAATTCTACTGTATTTTTATTTTTTACTGAGGAGATCTGTGAGCTTTGGTGGCTGTTTTCCTTTTGTTTGACAGACACTGCCATGAGAATGTTTCCCTTTTTTATTTTTTTTCACCACAAAATCTGACCTTATGTTTTATTTCCTCATTTTTGTTTTCTGTTCCGAACAGTGTTGTAGAGCTTGGTTTTCTTCCTAGCTGTGCACTGAGTTAAGCTCAATATTCCTGTAGGCATGCCTCCAATGTCAAGTTTGCCAAACACTCAAGTCTCGAGGAAAGCCAACATTTTATTTTTATGCAGCCGTAGTGTGCACTTTAGAAATGCACTCAAACTGCACTTAGAAATAGAAATACAAGTGCTTATGTGGGCATGTCATTGGTGGACTATGGGAACATTTTTTGATACTTATGTCCTCAACAAACGACTGATGTTGGGTGCGCTAAATGTTGCATATGCAGCACACACAGTACAGGGTGATTTATAAAGTTGCTCTCTGAGACAGTTTGTGTTAGTTTCTGTTAGGCTTGGCAAAACAAGAGTCATATTGCACATCTCTATGCATTCATTCGCAGTTTACCAGCACCATTTGTGGTGTGCATACATATGATGCCAAAGCTAGTTTCTTTCACAAGCGATAGCGCATGTCGTGCAAAACCAGCGAAGTCCATTCGTAGTTTGCTGCTTCCGTTCATCTGTCTATCTTGTAAGGGATGGTGATACTCTGCGCTTCGCTCGTAGACCCACAGAGAAAAACTTTGGGCTCCACAAACTCGTATTTTTCGGAAAATACTTTGTAATGTATAAACTGCTACTTTTATTTTGAATTGCCTTGTGTTCATTGGATATGTGAGTGTGCATTTGGAAGTGTAAGGCTAAATTGATCAATTCAGAGCAGTAATGATGTTAGTCCTATGTGCTTCATGCAATTCCTCAGTGCAGAGTAATCTTAAACAGGGCAGTGATTACCATTAACTATATCAACCACCCTTGCTAGTTTAGTTCGTAAAATCAATGCCCAAGAGTCATTAGGGTCAATGCCCAAAAAACAGTAATGGTTTTGGGTTTGTCCTTTGCCAGGACATATATTTCAAGTATGAACATTGACAAAGCTGTATAGGTTCTATATGCAGCCTAATGGCAGCACTGTAATTGTGATTATGAAGGGCTTTTTGGTGCAAAGCCTACATATGGAAATAGTTCCAGGCTTAAGATTAAAGGTCAACACAAGACTGTGAAAGTGAGATCCAAGTGGAACTGCTTAAAACTGAGTGAAGAACGAGGGTGTGAAAAATCTGTTTAAAGTATTGTGTGCAGTTTATTTTCTTAACTGGATATTAATGACAAGTATTTTCTCTTTTGTGTGTTTTGCCTTTCAGGCATTACGTCAAGGGCGCTGTTTAAACAATGCCAATTAGCAGTCAGCAGCACAAAGTTTTGCAATGGCCAGCGCTTTTCAGTTAGATTGTTTTGTTTAGATTTTCTTTCGGTTAGATTTTCCCTAGTCTGTTTGTTAAAGTTGCCTACAGTCCAACCTCCAATTTTGTTTTGTTTTTCCTTGAAACAAACCTAAACGAAGGGTCCTTAAGTTCGATCCCAAGACACATACGACTACTGTGCTGATGAGAAACCTCCACCTACCAAATGGTGTCCAGATTTCCCACGACAAGAACAGCCTCCTAGTGTGCGAGCTGTGCATGCATCGTATCCTCAAGTAAGTAAAGTGTATGTATTTTGCCTGTGGAGCCACAAATTTCTGTTTAAGTTTTTGCCGTAGAGCTTTAGTAAAAGTACTTCATTTTGTGCTGCTTGGTTCACAGTAACATATTTTAGAGCGATAGCTCTACTAAATGCAAAACTCTAGTTTCAGTCCGGCTTGTGCATATAACATTGAAGTGACCTTTGGACTTGGTGATTTCACAGCAACAGCCTCAAGTCGGATGCCAGAGCGCACTTTGACTATGGCCAATGCAATGGTGTCTCCACCACCCCACCCCCAAAATTGAACCTTCATCAATTTGCACCAAAATCGATGCCTAGGCTAATCTGAATGTGCTCGATATGGTGGTAGTCTCCGAATTTGACCCAAGCACTCCGAAATTTGGCCCACCCCACCCCCGAAATTTTACCTTCATCGATTTGGACCAAAATCGATGTCCAGGCTAATTTGAATGTGCGAGATATGATGACAGTCTCCAAATTTGACTACTCCTAAAATTTGGCCCGGCCCCGGAAGTTGACTTTCGTCGATTTGGACCAATGGTGCTTGATACAATGGTAGTCTGGAATTTGACTTAATCTATGTCAAAGCATACACATAGCAGCCACAAGCAACAAGTCAAGCCAAGAAGTAAGAAACAGCCAAATCATGGTAGAAGCAAGATCAGCTATCACTCGACCATTCAGTTTAGCTATGTTACTCGAGTAACATCGTTAAACTGCTGCTAGTTTTTTTTGTTTTGTTTATGACAGCAGGGTTGTTTTTTTATTTGCGTTTGAGACTGCCATCGTTGTCTTGAAAAAAGGCGGGCAAGTGCGAGAACTGCAATTCAGTTGCAAGTTGTGCAAGTCCTGTCAATTTATGCACCTTTTATTTCCTTGTTCCCTTTTGCACCACCTCCAAAATACATTGCTAATACTATGGTGGGACTAAGAAACAGGAATAAAAGAAAAAGGGTTGCACAGAAACTTGCTTCTTTTCATGTGGCTGGCTTGCTTTTTGCAGATAAGAATGAGAACAGTAGCGTTGCTAGTTGTTTGTGACGGCCAAGTTCATTGTGGTTTGTCACTAATAAAATTACCTTTAATATATATTAGCTATGTTCTGAGGACTAGCTGGCTGCAGCACTCAGTCATGGTTATTCCTGCTAGGAGAAAAAAAACTCTACTACTGTCAGAGTTTGACTGTCGTTTGGTTGAATGTACGCCACTCCTGACCTGTGTGTAATCCGTACATGCTGGTCATTTCGTTTTTCGTGTGTGTGGCTGGCTGGTTTACCTGTGTACTAGACACGAGGACAAAACACTGATACTTGAGCTCATGGCTGAAAAAAATATGCTGTTGTTTAAGTTTGATGTTTAATCTTGGTGAAATATGCTTCCCGTGATAGGCATGAATGTGCTGGTTGTTCTGAACAAGAGTGCAAATGGGGCATCGAAACTAATAGCATTCATAGCTGGGCTGTGGTTATGACACCAGATATATGAACACGTTGTGTACTTTTACTGCTGGTAGTAGTAGTAATACTAGTAGAAGCAGCACTGTGGTTCTAAGTTCATTAAAATTGTGGTTATGGCAGTTATCAAGAATAAGCTTGTGACCCTCCCTTATGGGACGGTAGAGGGGTCTAATGAAAGCATACTATGCAAAGCATGTGAGAAAAATTGCAGGAAGTATCTGAAATGACACTCGGGCATTGAACATAGTCAAGTTCATGAGACGCAGTTGTATTAGTGAAGACATTCTATTTCATCACGATCTTTACGCGAAGACTCGAATTGATATGCAGCCTAATTTCGAGCATGCGAATTACTAGTCTACCATGAAATCTCATGTGCTAGGCCCTAGATGCAAAGATATGACATTTTTTCATTATTTGCATTCCATAACATTTGATGGCAGGTGTACTTGTTTTCATGCACACAAACGCCATTCAGCACTCGAAGTGAAGGACAGTTTTTTTTCTTCTCCCCATTGAAAATGCCTACAGCATGCAATGTGGCTCTTGAAAATGTCATGTCCTCTCCATTCCTTGATTAGGTACCATCTTAAAGGTCCCAAGCAGGGGCAGACCGAGGTGTTTGTGGACAACCTTCCTGGTGAGCCAGACAACATCCGGCCGAGCAAACGTGGCGGCTACTGGGTTGCCTTTGCCACGGGTCACTCGCCCAACGACACGACTGTCATAGACGATCTCATCAAGTACCCTTTCGTCCGCAAAGCCACCATCCGCCTGGTCTATCTCATCGGGACAGCACTGAAGACTGCTTCCAGGCTCTACTCGTCACCTGCCGTCAAGGACTTGGCAGCACAGGTACTGGTCTTATTCTTTTATGCAAGTTGTTAGGTCCCTTACCAAATCTGACAGGTCTCTCAACTTCCGAGCTGCTCCTAGTGCTTTGTACAGTCTCCGACTCCACATATGACTGACACAGAAAGGTGCTTCCTTTGCCTGGGAAGGTGCTGCTGAAGAGCTGGGTTATAAGCGCTTTGCACCTGCTTAATCCGAATTTGTTCAAGTCAAAAACCAACTGGCACATCCCACCCTTGTTGCCATTTTTGCAACTCTATGACAGAAGGGAAAAAGTAGCTTATTGATTTTAGTCCTTGTGCCTGAGATCGGGTCAACAACTGGCTGCTTGTACCCTGTGCAAGACTTTATTAAGTTGATGGCAGCGGCAGATCACAGTATCTTACGCTGCTGTCACCTGATCACCTCACGTCACTCCAATTACTTCTCTCACAGCTGAAGCCATTTGAAATTCAGTTAATTCAGTCTGGTTTTAGAATGATCCAAGTTTTCCTTTTAGAAATTTAAAGTTGATTGTTTTTGACTGGAGTGACATCAAGCGGGACACAAATATGTTAAAAGAAATCAATGCAGGGGCTTCAGTTAGAAAGACAAGTTGGTGGTTTCCTAAAGCATAATATAAGCCACTCAAAGGGCAACTGAGAATCTGAAATGAAGCGTAAGTTGGATACCTTTATAGGAACCAGTTTGATGATTTATGCCTGCAATGTTCTTGCATCGGGTGTGGTAGCAGGATATGGCGGCTTTGTGTGGTTAAACTATACTCCGGAAGCGGGCGTAGTGGGTGAGGGAAAAAACATGGGTTAATGACATCCTAGTTGAAATCAAGAGGAAGAAATGGGCTTGGGCAGGGCATGTAGTGCGAAGGAAAGGTAACTGCTGGTCCTTACGGGCAATGGAGTGGATTCCAAGAGTAGGCAAGCGTAGCAGGGGTTGGCAGAAAGTTAGGTGGGCAGATGGGGATACGGTGGCCGCAGCTGGCAAAAGACAGGGTTAATTGGAGAGACATGGGAGAGGCCTTTGCCCTGTTGCGGGCAGTCACGCTGCTGCTACTGATGATGATGTAATGGCACTGCTGCTGCTGATGATGATGTAATGGCATAGAGATCAGCCATTGCAACGCTACCCAAGTTGAACGTCATTTGGAAGAAGTTTGGTACCAGTTGCATGTTATTTTAGTGCTCCAATCGGCCACGTTGAACAAGTATGAAGAGTGCGCTTGGCTTCTAATGCTCAATCGTCATGCTTCAAGCACGAGAAACTAGTAATTCACCTAGTTTCCAGTTAACTTGTAGCTTTCGTACTGCATCCAGTGTGCACCAATGGCATTGTGGCCATCTCACTATTTGCAGAATACCTTATTTACTCACATAAAAGATGCACTATCATTTTAACTGCAATAGCTAATTTGGTTGTCAAAACCTTTTGCCAGCATACTACCTCACACACACCTAAAATTTTAATTTTTTTTTAAGGTGCACGCATTACACAGGTATAATGTGGTAGCCTGAATAAAGTGCATAGCCGTGCTTACTAAACCTTTTTTTTTTTTTTACAAACTTATGTCAGCGTGCTACAGTGAGGAAAATGAACTGCTCTTTTTCCTGCAGTTTGAGAATGGCTGGATTCTGTACGAGACTGTGCCCCAGTACGGCCTGGTTGTAGAGCTTGGTGCCGATGGGAAAATCCTGAGGAGCTTCCACTCACCCAAACACAAGATCCACATGCTGTCCGAAGTGCTCGAGCACGATGGCTACCTGTACCTGGGCTCCTACCGGAACCCATTCCTTGGCAGGATCAAGCTCTAGTCAACGCCTGCATTGCATCTTTGTGCCTTTGTTTTTGCTCCGCAACTTTCTCGACGACATCCGTGTGCCAGCATAAGGCCGCAGTGTACAGTCTAGTACAATACAATAGGGAACACCTGATCATTTTTCTGAACTAGCGCTCAGTCGCTGGACGTGTATTACAGACTCGCTTTGCTCATGAACCTGTGAGTCAGCATCAGACCACTATGTACAGTCTTATACAGTATGAAAGGGAATTTTTTTAGCAACCAATACTCGCTGAATCTGAACTTCACTTTTCAGTACTAGCTTTAAGAATATATTAACCAGTGTCTGTACAAGGAGTTGTTGCAAGGACTCTCTCAAAAAATTTTTTATACCTGTGCCATCATCAGCAGTTCAGCTCAACAGAAGCTGTATGTTGGAGAACGTCTGCAGAAGTAGGCAGCTTTGAATATGCACCAGTATTTTACCAGTTTGTAATAAAAAAAAAGCAAAACTTGGGTTTTTTTTATATATAGCTAGTATGTTGTGTGATAAGTCATGTTCACTACTGTTGTAAACTGGTACATAACGCACACATTCGTTAAGTACTAATTGGAAAATTTGTCATTGCTAAAATGTACCAGTATTTATGATCTATTCAGCAACAGTTACAAACTAGGCAAATCTTACCAAGTTGTTATACAGAATAAAATGCATTGTGGAGACCGTAGCATACACTGGATTTCTTGCCCTTGCATGCAGTCTACAACAAACAGAGAAGCAAATGTAAACTGTATAGCTCAATGTATTTACGCTTCTTCGAGAGCCACAATGTGCCTTGACCCCTTTTTTAAGGGACACTAAGCAGGGTTTGACTTTTTAGACGAACAAGAACTAGGTCAAGATTATGGTGTAGGCCAAATCTACAGTCTTACATTTGACAGGGAGCCCATACATTCACAGAGAAATGCCGTACATGCAACTTCTCACTTTCGCAGCGATCCAAGAGGCCAGCGGTGCCAGTGATGACGCTGTGATACTGTGGTACCACACTTGAAACATGCTGCCATTGGTCACAACTTGGCTGGGGCTGGCGACACTCGGTAAACGTTTCAGTGGAGGTCTTGCTTCTTCCTAAAGGGATAGCTTGGCACAGAAATTGGGCAATGATATGAATACATTGTGGAGACAGTACTGTGTAACGTGAAACAGATGAGCACTTCAAACGCCAGTAACTGTTTTTACTCACCGAGAGATTATTTTGGGGGAACATCCTTGGGGGACGCTGCCCTAAAGCTGCTATTTAATAACATTTTTGACCGAGCAGGGTTTAGGGACCCTGTAACAGTACAACTTGTGTGCTTGTATCATGCCCATTGTTGGAATGGATTTCCTCTGCTTGAGGTCAGTGTGTACGGTGTGAAATACTTATAGCATGTTTAAATTGGCACCTAGCGTGCATGGCACATGCACACTGTTTTCACATTTTTTGTGCTCTCTATTTATGCAGATGTACGCCAGATGTTCTATCATAGTGCTGTTATGAGGATCTAGCCAGCGTCAACAAGTATAGTTGAGCAGTTTGTTATTGAAACAAATGCAGGTAGAGCTTAGTAATGTCACCTGCATCCCTGTAGGCCAGTATGACAATTTGTAAGCGTAAAGCATCAAGTGACAAAAATGTTACCCACGAGTGTCTGTTCATAGGCAGCTTTTATTTACCAGCTTGGGATTAGCGACTGAGAACAGCTTGACTTCAATGCAAGTTTGTCAGTCGCAGAATTTTTCAAGAGGCATTTTTTGCACGTTTCTAACCTGGGCATTCCATGTACCAGTCACTTGACCGAATTGTTTGGCCATGGTGACGTGTGGTGTTATGCTACCAATGGGCATATTTTGCAATAAAATATTCTGTTGTGCCAAGACTTGCAGGGACTTTCTCTTCACAGGACAGGCTGTGTGTGTGTGTGTGTTGAAAATTTGATGTACAGGGAGTAGCAACATAAGAGAACACGTCACGAGCATTTAACCAATGATTACTCCTTGCATATGACAGGCGCACTTTCTCTTCAGCTTCCCTCTGGACAAATACGTCCGACATTTTCAACTTCAATGCAGAAATAATTTTTGAATTAAACTGAATGTTCATTTTCATGTTGCTACGAACTGTGCAGCCAGTTGCAACATGTGAAAAGTCTGCACTCAAGAATGAATTCCTTTATTTCTGCACTAAAGGCGAAAATTTCCTTCACCTGCTATATAAGTATGCTTGCCAGTCAGAGGATTCATTCATCGCAATTACAATTAGAGGTTGGAACTTTCAGTTTCAACTGATATACGTTGATAAAAGTACACTGAATCCAGTTTCCAAAATTAAGTTGTAACCTAAAAAAGGCCACTATCTCTGATAAGTGCATAAAATTGCAGAAGGCAGGGGCATGGTCAGACTGTTAAATCTTTTTGATTAAATAGGCCAGTCTAGCGTTTTCAGGTTTTTTCTGAATTGCCGAACATTGTCTGTTTGTGCAGTGCTGTTCTGTCGCCACCTTCTTGGAGTAGTTAATTGGTTATGTAGGTTACTCCACTGCATGCACATGCGTCATGCATAAACAAAGAAAAAGTGCCATGTTCAGTCTACCGCAATGGTTCAGTGGCAGTTCCAGCACGCAGACGCGATGCCCAGCCCTCCCGCTCAACCCAACACTAACAAACCAGTAGAAATAAATTTTGTTTTGCGTTATTGTTTGGCAGTTTCATCATTTAACCTCCACTGCTTCTTTAAATGGCAACACAATTTTTCTACAAGCACAGCTGTGCGTATGACCATATGTGTGTTAATTGCTGGTAAATCTGCTCATGACAACTAAAGGTCTGAAACATACTCTAAGCAACTTCTGACCACAGTTGATTATCGCACTGTATCGAAAAAAGCCAAAAACCGCGTTCTGAAATAAACACCGAAAAAAGTCTCTTTGGGATTAAAAAAAAAAGAAAAGTCTGACTCATAGCCACAATGCATTCTCTTTACTACCTGTGCATTAACTGTTTGATGCTGTACATTGTTCAGTAGCAAAAGTGCAGAAATTTCTCATGTGATGAAATGTTTTACGTGCCAAGTGGTATTTATCAGTGCAGCAAGGCACCCTAAATATTGCAAGATAAAGGGCCAACAGCATTTACCCTATTTTGTTTTAAAGAACAGCTTCAGGTTTTGTAGCTGAAACCCAGATACTCAATCCATAGATGTAGCTATTAGTAAAAACTTCAATATGGTGCCTGCCATGACAGTGCCGTCACATGGGAGCAACCAACCAGCTGGCCAATAAAAGTGAACATTCTTTGTAGCTTAAAAAAAAAACAACATACTCTCCAATTTTTACTGTATTTGTTCAAATAGAAACTGCTTGACAGGCACTGGGTCTCTGAATGTCTGGTATTGTAAAATGCATTATGAGAAGGCTGTCTGCACACACAGCCAAAAATCACCAAATGACAAAATCAAGAGATCAAGACTGTGGGGATAAAGTGGCCGTGGCTGGCACAGGACAGGGTTAATCAGAGGTATGGGAGAGCCCTTTGTCCAGCAGTAGGCATAGTCAGGCTGATGATAAAATATGCAATCAGCAGGATCCAATTTACCAGCACAAAGAGACGTGGACACACACAAAGCAGTCCTCGTGTGTGTCTTGTCTTTTGCACTGGTACGCAACTACTTGCGTTAGTTCAGCCATTTCTAGAATGCCTAACTTCCATTCTCCTGATAAGTGGCTTGCTAAGGGCTCAGTTTAGAGCACATTTAAGACATCAACAGCAGCAAATAGGTTAGATGACACAGCAATGTAGCACGTCTACAGTGCTAGACATATCGAAAAAGGAAAAACATGAAATTTTTCTTGAACCTTCTCCTTTCATCAATCTAGAGCAGAACTTTTTCTTCAAACTGTTCAAGGTTGGTGGCAACCTTTAGCAAATTCAGACTGCAAGGGATGGAACCAGCATTGTGGCCTTATCAATTAAATCTACAAATGCTGAAGTGGCAGCAATCAAAAAGAGCCAGTGGTCGTACCTGGTTGACAGGCTCTTGCTGCCATTTTTATAAGAAATAAACACAGTGATAAGCATCAGGCCTAAACACCCTAGTCAAATGGGCAGTTTAACCTATGAAATGCTCCAATTTGGCATCGAGAGAAGCCAGCTACAAGTATGTTTAATGGGTTGGACGTCCCAAAGAGATGCAGGCTATGAGAGAAACCGTAGTGCATGGCTTCGAATAACTTCGACCACTTGGGGCTGTTTAACGTGCACAAACATCATACAGAACCCAGGCCTGTAGCATTTCGCCTCCATTGAAATTCAACTGCCGTGGCCGGGATTAAGCCCATGTGTTTTGGGTTAGCAGCCAAGCACCATAACCACTGAGCCACCGCGGCGGCGCATGCTCATCATTTGCGAAATTGATGGTGGACAGCAAATGCTAAATGTGAGGAAAACTACCTTGCGAGGACGAACTGCTTACTGCTGCACCTCGTATCAAGTGTAACAAAATGACTACTAGGCACAGCACAGTCGACAACAAAAATGTCGCAAAAGTTCTCGCAACAGAAAATGATTACAAGAAGCCTTAGTATTGTCTGAAACAATGCTTTTAATGGCATTCCATCTGATGCTTATATGTCCCCATGGAAATGGTTTTCGGAACAAAGGACAGCCTATTCCCCGGTATAGCGCCTATCTTCCAGGTGTACCGATCAACCACAAGCAGTGCACAAACATGAAGAATGCAGCAACTCGTGGTTACAATTAAAATCATGCGACAAACAACTTGCCCTGTACAACCGCTGAGAAGGCACGCAGGCCTTTCAATCGTCAAAGCGAATAGAGTTGACGCCCGTGTCGATGCTTCCGCCCGAATAGGTTCCCCGCTTCTTCTTGGTCTTCTCGTGCCTGAAGTCCCTGCCCTTAACATTTTTCAGTACACTGTGAGCCTTCTCACCCCACGACCCCCGCGCACCCGCCTTCGCTTCAAACGAGTTGTCGCGCAGCTTGGGATCGATGTGGACCTGCTCTGGCTTCACCCTTCTGAATGGAGAGTTCTTCCTCCCTTTGCCAGCGGAACCAGGTTCCCCAGTGCCGTTGAGCATCGAAGCATTCTGCATGCCTCCCTTATTTTTTAGCTTGCCTTTCTTGCTCGACTCCTCTTCCTCTTCACTCTCTTCTTCACTTGAATCTCCAGCGTTGTTTGTTGCCAATTTTGGCGTCGAGGTTTGCATTTTTGCTGGCTTGCCTCCTTTGCTGGGAATGGGCTGTTGTTTGTCGTCACTGTCCTCAGATGAAGATGACGATTCCTTCTTGGCAGGAGGCCTCTTTTGCTGTGCCTTCGGCTGCTGCTTCAGTTTTGCAGGCGCCTCGTCTTCACTCTCTTCTGAAGATGAGGATTCCTGGTTCTGCTGAGGTTTCTTCTGTGACGCAGGAGTCCCCTTGGGCGTTGAGGCTGGCTTGCTTTGTGGCCATCTGTTGTTATCGTCATCAGAATCTGAAGAGGAGTCCTCCTGCTGAGGCTTCTTCTGTGACGTGGGAGTCGCCTTAGGTGTTGTAGCTGGCTTGCTTTGTGGCCATCTGTTGTCGTCGTCATCGGAGTCTGAAGAGGAGTCATCCTGCTGAGGCTTAGCGGCAACTGGAGTTCCTTTTCCAGGAGGCTTTGAAGGAGGGGGCTTGGTTACTTTCTTTTTTGCACTGTCGTCTTCGTCGCTGCTGTCGGAGCTGCTTGAAGACTCCTTCTTGGCCGGTTTTTTGGCAGACCCTCCTACGGGCTGCTTTGGCGTTGCAGCAGGACTTTTTGTTGGCGCCCGCTTCGGTGCTTCCTCCTCGTCACTACTATCGGAAGACGACTCCTGCTGCTTCTTTGCAGGAGCCTGCTTTTTAGCCAGGCTTGGCTTGGCTGCTGGAGGTTTTGGGGGTGCCGGCTTAGCGTCTTCTTCAGAGTCACTATCAGAGCTTGACGAGCTCCCCTTGGCTTGTGCTGGCTTTTTAGCTGGCGCTGTTTTTGCAGGCGCTTTGGGAGGCACTGGCTTTGCCTCTTCTTCCGAGTCACTGTCGGAGTCTGACGAGCTCTGTTTCTTTGGTGCTGGCTTCTTGGCTGGCACTGCTTTGGCAACCGCTTTAGGAGGTGCTGGCTTGGCTTCTTCCTCGGAGTCGCTCTCAGAATCTGAACTCTCCTGCTTGGCTTGTGCTGGCTTTTTCACGGGTGCCTTGCCCTTGGGAGGTGCCGCCTTTGTAGCCGGCTTATCATCAGATTCACTTTCAGAAGAGCTGGAGCTGTCTTTTGCAGGGGTCTGCTTTGGAGCAGCTGGCTTGGCTGGGGTCTGCTTCTTGGCGGCTGCAGCCTTTGCCAAAGCAGGTTCATCCTCCGAAGAAGAGCTGCCACTTGACTCTTCTTTCTTGGCTGGAGCAGTCTTCTTTGGAGGGCCAATAGACACCTTCAGCGGTACCTTTTTGCCAGCGGCAGCTGGTTTGGCAACCTTCTTGGGTGGCTCGTCTTCACTCTCCGAAGAGCTGCTCTCGTCATCCTTTTGCAGTTTAGCCGGTGTCAGCTTGGGTGTGGAAGGCTTGGTCGCAGGTGTAGCCGCCGCACCCTTGGCGGTTACTGGCTTCTTTTGCGGCGCAGGCTCCTCTTCTGAGCTGTCAGAACTCGAAGACTGCTTACTGACACCTTTCTTGGCGGGTTGTTGTGGTGTCTGCTTTGCGGTCACCTGCTTTTTAGCGGACGGTGGTTTGGGCGCCTCATCTTCGTCGTCGGAATCTGATGAATCGGAGGAGCTTTCTTTCTGCCGTTTCTTTTGAGCCGGTTTCTTCGGCGCCGCCTGCTTGGCCTGCGGCGCCGACGCGGCGGGCTTGTTCAGCGCGGCCTTGTTTCTGGGATCGTCGTCGTCCGAAGAGCTGCTCGAACTGTCGTCACCTTTGTTGGTCGCCGCCTTTCCGGCTTGCTTCTTGGGCGCTGCTTTGAGCACGGGTGTCGGGACGGCGGGCTTCTTGCTAGGCGGAGCCGCGTCAGAGTCCGAGCTGTCTGATGAGTCCGTTTCGGGCTTAGCTCGCTTGACCGAGGCTTTAGCCTGAGCAGTCGCCGGCTTCGGAGTGGCAGAGGGCGCCGTCTTGCCCTTCGGTGCCTCCGACGAATCGGAATCTGAGTCAGAGTCCTCGGTCCCAGCGGGTTTGGACTTTTGGGCAGAGGTGGCCTTGCCCGGCTGTGCGTTCTGCTTAGCGGCGTTTACCTTGGGTGTGGACTTGACTGGTTTGGCCTCTTCTTCGCTAGAAGAGTCGTCGGAGTCAGACATGTCGTGCTTCGGCTTTGACGCAGCGCCGGCCGCAGCACATGGCGCCTGGAGCAGCTTGCGTTGCTGGGGTTTTCCTTCGAAGTAGGAGCTTACCACCTGGTCCAGTTGTGGGACGCCTTTCGGCAAAGGCTTGGCGGTTCTCTTCTTCTGAAACTGGTTCGCGAGAGCCTTGTCAACACCACTCAAATATTGAAAAACGAGGGATGCTGTCGCGGCCTCCATGCTGCCGGCCGCCATTATGCGGGTTAAAAAGGGACGCTACACGACTCCACGTGGGGTCTTGAAATGCGCTTGTAGCCTTTAAAAATTGCGATTTTAATATTACATTACTTAAAATTAAAAATAAATAATTTTATAGCTGATAAAAGTTTTTTTTATCAAATATTTAAAGCGCGACTCTTGTTGTTGTCACGCAGCAGCCCCGCAGCTACAGCGCTGCCGCCAGCGGAGACAGCCGAGCCGCGGTTTCGATATCAACGTTGGAAAATCGTCGTATGGACTAGGCAACAAACATGGCGGACGTCGCCGCACGTTCGCTGCAGTACGAATACAAAGCAAACTCCAACCTCGTTCTTCAGGCCGACACTCGGCTCATCGAGCGAAGGCCTCGCGATGAAGCGACCGGCGAAGTCGTTTCCCTCGTGGGTAAACTCGAGGGTTCTCGCATGGGAGATCGCTACCAGCGCACGAAACCCAGCAAGGATGAACGCAAGTCCAAGAAGCAACAGAAAAAGGCGACCGACGAAGGCAGGTACGACGCCGCCAAGCTTAAAGGCCAGTCGCTGCTCTCGGAGGGAGTCGAAGACGTGGTGGGAATCCTCTACCGACCCAAGACGACCGAGACCAAGCAGACGTACGAGGTGCTACTCAGTTTCATCCAGGAAGCATTGGGCGACCAACCGCGCGACATCCTGTGCGGTGCAGCCGACGAGATCCTCGCCGTGCTCAAGAGCGACCGCATCAAGGAGGGCGAGCGACGCAAGGAGACGGAGGCGCTGCTGGGGCCCGTCGCCGAAGAGCGTTTCGCGCTGCTGGTGAACCTGTGCAAGAAGATCACCGATTACGGCGTCGACGAGAAGCAGCCCGTCGTGGAGGAGAACATTGACGAGACGTACGGCGTGAACGTCCAGTTCGAGGAGTCGGACGAAGAGGACGACGAGATTGTGGGCGAGGTACGCGAGGACGACTCCAACGACGAGGCCGAGGGCGAGGAGGCCCACCTGGACACCACTCTGCAGGCGACCAACCTGATAGCGGGCCGTGAAGGGGGCCGCAAGGGATCCAAGGGAGGTAGCCTGCACCCTCGTGAAATCGACGCCTACTGGCTGCAGGTCGGTGTTGCCGTGGTCCAGCACGCATCCTAATTAATTACCCATTAGATGTCACGGGCTGATTGCGCTGTCGGTCGGCTGCCATTGTGTCCGTTAGCTGTGAAGTGCTGCGTCGTGTCACGTCTTGCGTTGCACAGCTTGAAAACACAGGTTCACTGTTATGGGGGACGCGTTACTGGTAAGGTGAAGGCAAGGAGCAGAAAAGAGGTCAGCAGTTGTCCATCTGTCAGGTTTCTTTGTTGCAGAAAGGGCTGGAGAGTGCCCCCAAGTTAGCTTGAACCAGTTTTCTATCAGTTTGTCAAGCTAATGCTTTCACGTAAAAAAAAAAAGCGGTGTTGGACATGTAGAGCTGCTGCTGTTCCGTTAGGGGTGTGAGGATGTGCTTTCATCGTATCTGTGATCTAACTCATTGATTTTTAGGTGGTGATGCACGGTAGATGTCGTTGAACACTACCTGCTCAACAATCTTTGATATGTGCATCCCTCCGTACACATACATACATACACACGGGTGCCGCCACCTTACTGCACTACAGCTGCACTTCTAGTTCGAAGCATGCAGGCCTGCCAAAAACTCGTGCTGCGCTAGGCAGGCGCTATTTGCAAAACTAGTACAGAAGTTCAGCGCGCACCCGCTACACTGGCAAAACAAATGCAAAAGTTGTGCATTCCTTGGACTGGTGCAGCAAGTGCGGACAAATTGAACTAGCCTTATGAATGAAAACTGCATTTTGCACTGTAGGAACCCTTTCAGGAAGTGTCAACTCAAACCATAGAACATTTCTAAAAGCACGGTGTGGTGGCTAAAGTGTAGCACAGTAACATTCAACTGAGCAGCTGTTAAGAGATTAGGCAGCCTACTTAGTTCAGCCCTTAGATACATGTGTCGTCTGGGTACTGCCAGTCAAGTTCTATTTTACAAACGAACCTTCCTAAAAGAGATCTGTGCTTGTGCTTAAGCTAGGCCAAGTGCATCTCTTTAGAAGCAAACATACTCTTGTGTTTGACAGCTCCTCATTTCACTTCTGTTACCTATTTTTTTTAACGGTAGCACTTTGTTCTAAAAGAACAGCAGTCTATTTACCAAAAATTAACTTACAAGTGTATACGCTAATTGCTGATAAATAGCCTTGTCATGCTTACAGAAAGACCAAGATAAGCTCTTGACTTCTGACCGTACATAATTAAGACATCTTATTGCATACAGAAAAAACAGTAACTGACCAGCAAAATATTCGCCAGAAAAAAGTGAAAGCTGCATTCTGAAATAAGCAGCAAAAAAGGGCGGAATTGTAAAAAAAAATGAAATTGAAAACTCCAACTATTGGTTATTGGCCATTATTACTGAATGAGCGAGATGCATTCTTTTTTCTTGTATTTTGAAATAGGTTCAAACACATCTGTTTGCATAGGCTGGTTTCTAGAAGTGTTTTTTCACTGATCTCAGCAGTGCATAAGGAAACTAGTGCGCAGTTACTGGCAGTAAATAAAAGTGCCGCAGGTGTCTGTATCAATAGATATACAATGCTTGCCTGGAGAGTATTCTGCGTAACTGCACATTTGTCACCATGTATGTGTGTGTCACTGACTTCTTGTACAGCCAATTTCATATGCTAAAATCACTTATTCCTACTTTCTCTCACAACAGCGCAAGCTCAGCAAGTTTTACGATGACCCCGTCGTGGCACAGACCAAGGCTGGCGAGGTCCTGGACATCCTCAAGACAGCCGTCGATGACCGCGACGTTGAGAACCAGCTGGTGCTGCTTCTCGGCTTCAACCAGTTCGACTTCATCAAGGTTTTGCGGCAGCACCGGCAAATGATTCTCTACTGCACACTGCTAGCTTCATCACAGAGCGCCACCGAGCGCTCCAAGTTGCGTGACAAGATGCAGGCGGATCCAGAGCTGGAGCGGATCCTGCGGCAACTGGAGAACACGGACAAGGACGACATGGTGCAAGAGGAGCGCGAGCGGCGGGCGCAAGTTCGGCGGGAACGAGTCAATGCCGAGTTGGAGCCCATGGACGTGGACGAAGACGGTGCGCTGCAGATGTCCCAGTGCAAGATGCTGGACCTGGAGGACTTGTCGTTCCAGCACGGCAGCCACTTCATGGCCAACAAGCGCTGTCAGCTGCCTGACGGTTCGTTCCGCAAACAGCGCAAGGGCTACGAAGAGATCCACGTGCCTGCCCTCAAGCCGAAGCCATTTGACTCCAGCGAGTCTCTTGTCTCGATAGACAAGCTGCCCAAGTATGCGCAGCCAGCCTTCGAGGGATTCCGCAGCCTCAACCGGATCCAGAGCCGGCTGCACAAGGCCGCGCTTGAGTCGGACGAGAACCTCCTGTTGTGTGCCCCGACGGGTGCTGGCAAGACAAATGTTGCTCTCCTCTGCATGATGCGGGAGATTGGCAAGCACATTAACCCAGACGGTTCCATCAACGGGGATGAGTTCAAGATCATCTACGTCGCCCCGATGCGTTCCCTTGTCCAGGAAATGGTTGGCAACTTCAGTAAGCGGCTCAACTCGTACAACATCACCGTCTCGGAGCTGACGGGTGACCATCAGCTGACGAGAGAGCAGATCAATGCCACTCAGGTGATTGTGTGCACACCAGAGAAGTGGGACATCATCACAAGGAAGGGGGGCGAACGTACCTACACACAGCTGGTGCGCCTCATGATCTTCGACGAGATCCATCTGCTCCACGACGAACGGGGCCCAGTTTTGGAGGCCCTTGTGGCTAGGACCATCCGCAACATTGAAATGACTCAGGAGGATGTCCGGCTGATTGGTCTCAGTGCCACCCTTCCTAATTACGAAGACGTGGCCACATTCCTTAGGGTAAACACAGCCAAGGGGCTCTTTTTCTTCGACAACAGCTTCCGGCCTGTGCCGCTTGAGCAGCAGTACATTGGAATCACTGAGAAGAAGGCTATCAAGCGCTTCCAGCTCATGAACGAAATTCTCTACGAAAAAGTCATCGACAACGCTGGCAAAAACCAAGTTCTCATCTTTGTCCACTCGCGAAAAGAAACTGGGAAGACAGCCAGGGCCGTTCGGGACATGTGTCTTGAAAAGGACACTTTGGGACACTTTCTTCGAGAAGGGTCGGCCTCAACAGAAGTGCTCAGGTCTGAAGCAGAACAGGTGAAGAACCTTGAACTGAAGGACCTGTTGCCTTATGGTTTTGGCATCCATCATGCTGGCATGAGTCGTGTGGACCGTACCCTGGTGGAGGACTTGTTTGCTGATCGCCACATTCAGGTGCTTGTGTCAACAGCTACCCTGGCCTGGGGTGTCAACCTTCCAGCTCACACTGTCGTCATCAAGGGAACCCAGATATACAACCCTGAGAAGGGTCGCTGGGTGGAGCTGGGAGCCCTGGACGTCCTTCAGATGCTGGGACGAGCAGGAAGACCCCAGTACGACACCAAGGGTGAAGGCATCCTCATCACAAACCACAGCGAGCTGCAGTACTACCTGTCGCTTCTGAACCAGCAGCTGCCCATCGAAAGCCAGCTGATCAGCAAACTACCTGACGTGCTGAACGCAGAAATTGTCCTCGGCAACATCCAAAACGTGAAGGATGCCTGCACCTGGCTGGGGTACACATACCTTTACATTCGCATGCTTCGAGCACCTACACTGTATGGCATCTCACATGACGAGCTCAAAACTGACCCTTTGCTAGAACAGAGGCGGGCCGACCTGATTTTCACTGCTGCGGCACAGCTGGAGAAGAGTAACCTGCTCCGCTTCGACAAGAAGTCCGGGAACTTGCAAGTGACTGAGCTTGGCCGAATCGCCAGCTACTATTACTGCACCTACGAGACCATGGCCACCTACAACCAGCTGCTGAAGCCGACTCTGAGTGAGATCGAGCTGTTCAAGGTCTTCTCGCTCTCCGGCGAGTTCCGGAACATCACCATCCGTGAGGAAGAGAAGCTCGAGCTCCAGAAGCTGATGGAGCGCGTCCCAATCCCCATCAAAGAGAGCATGGAGGAGCCAACGGCCAAGGTGAACGTCCTGCTGCAGGCCTACATCTCCCAGCTGAAGCTGGAGGGTCTTGCTCTCATGGCCGACATGGTCTACGTGACCCAGAGCGCGGCCCGTCTGATGCGCGCCATCTTCGAGATTGTGCTGCACCGTGGCTGGGCGCAGCTCACAGACAAGGCGCTGGCACTGTGCAAGATGATCGACAAGCGCATGTGGCAGTCCATGACGCCGCTGCGCCAGTTCCGCAAGGTCCCCGATGAAGTGGTCAAGAAGGTCGAGAAGAAAAACTTCCCATGGGAGCGCCTCTACGACCTCGGCGTAAGTGAGATTGGCGAGCTGCTGCGCATGCCCAAGCTGGGCAAACTTGTGCACCGGTATGTACACCAGTTCCCCAAGCTGGAGCTGGCAGCCCACATCCAGCCCATAACACGGTCCATGCTCCGTGTGGAGCTGACCATCACGCCTGACTTCCAGTGGGACGAGAAGATCCACGGCACGTCAGAAGCTTTCTGGATCCTTGTTGAGGACGTCGACTCAGAGGTGATCCTGCACCACGAATACTTTCTACTCAAGAGCAAGTTCTCTCAGGATGAGCACCTCATCAAGTTCTTTGTGCCCGTCTTCGAGCCCCTGCCACCGCAGTACTTCATAAGAATTGTGTCGGACCGCTGGATCAATGCAGAGACACAGCTGCCTGTGTCATTCAGGCACTTGATACTGCCAGAGAAGTACCCTCCGCCCACAGAGCTGCTGGATCTGCAGCCGCTGCCTGTGTCTGCCCTGCGTAACCCGACATTTGAGGCTCTGTACAAGGACAAGTTTCCTTTTTTCAACCCGATTCAGACTCAGGTCTTCAACGCTATCTACAGCAGTGATGACAACGTCTTCGTTGGTGCTCCTACGGGCAGTGGGAAGACCATCTGTGCAGAGTTCGCTATCTTGCGCCTCTTCTCCCAAGTTCCGGAGGGCAGATGTGTGTACGTAACGCCAAAGGAAGCCCTTGCCGAGATTATATATGCTGACTGGACGCAGAAGTTTGGCCTGCAGTTAAACAGAAAGGTAAAGCACTGCTCGCTTAATGTCACTTGGTCTTGTTACGGTGAAATTATTTATTTGGCTAGACTAGAAGCAGAAACAAACAGCACAAATGTTAAAATAGCATATACCGCAACCCCGTAGCTATCTACTTCTGCTCGAGAACAGTGAAGCTTGCTCAAGGTGAAGTGTGGTTTTTTAAGAAGTCCCTCTTTTGTGGCCATCTGAATAGGGTCATTGTGCGACTAAAATTAAAATGATAAGCCTTCCTCTTGCAAACCACAATTGCGGTGCCTTGGCATCATGAACTGTTAACATTACTTGCTGGTTTGTGGGAAGTTTTTGTTAAACAATTTATCAACTTCACATTCCTTTCAGGATTTTTGCAAAGATTCGTATGCTGTTAGTCACTTAGTTTTGAGTGAACCGGTAGTCCGTTTCATGCATAGCAGGCAACGCTGCCAAAGCTGGCACGCCTGTCCACACGTGCAAAGTATGCGCCCAAAAAGTAGTTCCCTTAGAACCAAAGTGAACACAAGCATATTCCGTTGCGACATATTTTAAGTGCCGTGAGTGGCAATATCCTGGACTTTGCTTTACCTCTTGCCACATTTTTGTCCTCCAATTCGTCAAGACTTCGAGAACTAAGAATGACTTTGGCGGTCTGATACGCGGCAGGTGGGGCAAATCGCTGTTAGTCCATCTGCGCCTAAAAAGTAGTTCACACTTAGTGAAAATTACAGCCGAAGGGTTCAAGTCCTCACCGCCTCACAGCTTCGACCATAATTGTCAGTGCTACCATTTCGTTTTATATCGCTGTTTGTTTTCATTCAAACACTCGCAGAGTTTTCGAGAAGGACGAATGATAGGTGGCGGAAAAATATGGGTTTGCGGACGCACTATTTCTGCAGCCTCTACTGCATTGCCTGCTACGTATGAAACGGATATTAGCGTCCTTTATTTGGAAGAAATTACTCTTAATTCCAGGTAGCTAAGGTTAAATCGTGGCTATTTTGATGCATTATGTGCTGAAGCTTTGCAAGTACTGAATAATTTGCTTTCATCAATGCATCTTGTGCAGCCTATGTTCCTTAGGTTCATGATAGGTGCAACACTGAAGCATTGTGTGAGGGTGAGGTAATTGCTGCAATTACTGTGCTTAGAAAATGCATGGCTAAAGTTTTAAGTGATAACAAAGAACCAGTCAGTGATTTAGAAAAACAAAACACATTTAATGTAGGCTACATGAGATTCGCATACCAAGGAATGCTATTGGGCGCTAGTGTCAATCTTGAACTGCAGGTGGTGTCATGCGACTCCTCTCGCTGTGGGAGCGTAGGGCGCTGGGAAGAATTTCTGCGTTTTAAAAGACAGGTCACATAATTCTCTGTCAGAAAGTTCTTGTGTTGCATGTTTTGATCATGTGTTGTCGGGGTGACAGCAGCAAGTTATTTATACCTCTGCCACAGTGGTTTATTAGTGCCTGAATGCGTGATGTACATGACGGTGCTTGGTGCAAGCTTTGATTTTGACCCGAAATGTTGGAAGCTCCTAGAAGCATGGTTATTTACGCCGAGAATGCGGAAAAAAAAAAAAACGAGTATACACCGTTGTTTACGCAGCAAGCATTTCAGGTAGCAAGATTTCATACGTGGCAGTTGACATTAAACTGTTTAATCAGTAACAGCTGACGCCGAAAAAGCTGGCTAAGTACACCTCCACAGTTTAGATATTTAAGGATTGCTCTCTAAGAGCTGGTTTCGCCCCTGCTACCCTACGCTCGTACTGTGTAACCGGTAAAGTAAACAGTCGAATGGTGCTGCATCCGCCAGCACAAACTGAAACCGATTGGCCTCAGGTGGAGTGTAAATGGTATCATAAAGCTATAAACATGAAACCAAAACAGCCAGGGATGCATTGCAAAGCAGGAGAGTGACACACTCGATCCCCTTTCCAGCATCACGCTCGCGCTGCAGACATGGTGCCGTGGTATGTCCTTGCCTACAGTATGGCTGGCCCAAATAAGAACATGGAGAGTATATAGACGGATATCGCATTACTGTTTTGATTTGTGGTTGAACTATGGTTGTAAGTGCACATTGCTTCCTTTCATTGTCACTCAGACTAATTCCATTTTTGTGCATAATGTAACATTAGATAAACGTATCTGCGTATGATTTTTCAGGTTGTGATTCTCACGGGCGAGACTGGCACAGACCTGAAGCTGCTTGCCAAGGGCAACATCATCATTGGCACACCAGAGAAGTGGGACGTTCTGTCACGGCGGTGGAAGCAACGCAAGAATGTCCAGAACATCAACCTGTTCATTGTGGACGAGCTGCATCTGGTTGGTGGGGAGGATGGTCCCGTTCTTGAGGTCATCTGCTCGCGGATGCGCTACATCTCCTCTCAGATCGAACGCCAGATTCGAATCCTAGCTCTCAGCTCCTCCTTGGCAAATGCTCGGGACATTGGGCAGTGGCTTGGTGCCAACGTCAACTCGACCTTCAACTTCCACCCAAATGTGAGGCCCGTCCTGCTGGAGCTGCACATCCAGGGCTTCAACATCACCCACAATGCCTCACGCCTCCTGTCCATGAGCAAGCCTGTCTACCAGGGCATCATGAGGCATTCTCCACGGAAGCCTGTCATCGTCTTTGTGCCATCACGGAAGCAAACACGCCTTACAGCTATTGACATCCTCACCTACTCTGCTTCTGAAGGTCAGGCCTCAAAGTTCCTCCACTGCACAGAAGACGATCTCAAGCCGTTCTTGGACAAGATCACAGACAAGACACTGAAGGAAACTCTGAGCAATGGTGTGGCTTATCTCCACGAGGGTCTGAGCCCAGCTGATCAGCGGTTGGTGGAGCAGCTCTTTGACAGTGGCGCCATCCAAGTTGTGGTCGTCTCTCGAAGCCTGTGCTGGGCTTTGTCTTTGGCAGCTCACCTCGTCATCATCATGGACACTCAGTTCTACAATGGCAAAATCCACGCTTATGAAGACTACCCTGTGACGGATGTCCTGCAGATGGTTGGGAGGGCAAACCGGCCTCTCGTTGACGAGGATGGAAAGTGCCTTCTGTTGTGCCAGTCTTCAAAGAAGGACTTCTTCAAGAAGTTCCTGTACGAGCCACTTCCAGTGGAGAGCCATCTAGATCACTGCCTGCATGACCACTTCAATGCAGAGATTGTCACCAAAACTATTGAGAACAAGCAGGATGCCGTGGACTACCTGACATGGACATTCCTCTACAGGAGGATGACACAGAACCCCAACTACTACAACCTCCAGGGGGTCACTCACCGCCACCTGTCAGATCACTTGTCGGACCTTGTTGAAAACACACTGAACGATCTCGAACAAAGCAAGTGCATCAGCATTGAAGATGAGATGGATGTTGCACCACTCAACTTAGGCATGATTGCTGCCTACTACTACATCAACTACACAACCATTGAGCTGTTCAGCATGTCGCTGAACTCTAAAACCAAGATTCGAGGTCTTCTAGAGATCATTAGCTCTGCTGCAGAGTACGAGAACATTCCCATCAGGCATCATGAAGACAACATTTTGAGGCAGCTGTACAACCGACTGCCCCACAAGCTGACCAACCCCAAGTTCAGCGACCCTCATGTCAAGACCAACTTGCTCCTGCAGGCCCACTTGTCGCGAATGCAGCTGTCGGCCGAACTACAGTCCGACACAGAAGACATCCTTGGCAAGGCAATCCGGCTGATTCAAGCCTGTGTTGATGTGTTGAGCTCCAATGGATGGCTGACTCCTGCCCTGGCTGCCATGGAGTTGGCACAGATGGTTACGCAGGCGCTGTGGAACAAGGACTCATACCTCAAGCAGTTGCCTCACTTCACAGCAGATGTTGTCAAACGGTGCCAGGAGCATGGTGTTGAGACCGTTTTTGACATCATGGAGCTTGAAGATGAGGACCGCAACAAGCTACTCCAGCTGACTGACAGCCAGATGGCAGATGTGGCTAAGTTCTGCAACAGGTACCCTAACATTGAGCTCACGTATGAGATCCAGGGCAAGGACCACATTCGGTGCGGCTCTGCCGTCAATGTGGTGGTCCAACTGGAGAGAGAAGATGAAGTCGTTGGACCAGTCATTGCCCCGCTCTTTCCACAGAAGAGGGAAGAAGGCTGGTGGGTGGTCATCGGCGAGTCCAAAAGCAACTCGCTCATATCTATCAAGAGGCTGAGCTTGCAACAGAAGGCCAAGGTGAAGCTCGACTTTGTTGCCCCTGCACCGGGAGACCACACATACACGCTGTACTACATGAGTGACTCCTATATGGGGTGCGACCAGGAGTACAAGTTCACCATCCATGTTGGCCAGATGGAGTCACGCAAGAGGAATGACAGCGACAGTGACTGATTGTTTTTCTGTTGGTGGGGACTGAGCTGGCCTCAAAAAGTTCATCAGAATTTTGTTTTCACATTTTGTTGCCATTTCTTTGTTTCGTCATGTGTTGTACATAGAATTCTTCGGCACTACTGTGAAATAAAAAAAAGCAAAACTGCAGTTATTTGTCTGTCATTTTTGGATTACATTGCAGTTGCCTATGACAGCCGAGGTGCCCGTTGAACGCTGAAATGGGAGCCATGAACACAGGTTTACCGTTGTTAGCTGAAGAAAACTCAATTCTGCCCTCATCTGAGGTGAAGCCTGATGGGAGAGGCTACTAGGCAGGAATAGCAGCTTGATGTTACTACATAAGAAGCCTTATGCACAAGTAAAGGACCCCTCTATGCTGTGCCAATGCAATACAAAATGCGTGATGCAGGAATTGAAAGAATAGTGATGGGCTAACTTGTGGCAGCATGGGCCATCCGTGTGTTGGCAAATTGTTTGCTCCCTAAAAAACGTCCTGACACACTATCCTCCGGATTCGTGGTGTCGACACACCATCCGTAGCTCTATCGGATGTTTTTTTTTTTTTTTTTGCCTGCATGAATCAGAATTGAGCAGCAGGTAGCAACCAGGCTCCGAAAAAAAAAACCTAAAGAGCGCAATGAGAAAAGAGGAGCGACTGTGTGAGGGCGTCTCCACGGATGACGAAATATACTGCCGCGTAGGAACTTGAGCGCTTGCTCCATCCAAGCACCCGAGTCTGTTCCCATAGCAACAAGCCCCCAAAACGAGACAAAGCACGCACAAACACAAGAAACGGGTTCTGGCCCTGGTGCTGTTCACGTGTCGATCAGCCCGATTGGTAGTGACATAAGCGCGCCGGTGCTGCCGCCGTTTGCCACGAATCGGACCGCGGCGGACGTACGCCGGGGGGCTGGCAAAACGTCGTCTGCCCAGCCGGTCGTACGCTGGCGATTCGAACGATCCCTCGAAAAGTACGCCCTGATCCGAATTGATCGCCGCGCCGCAGCACCATGGATCCCGTGTACACCGCGGGCGCCCACATGGCGAAGCACCTGCAAGAGAACTTCGACGGTTACGACCGCTTTTTTTCGTGGGTGTCGTTCGCGGCCGATCCGCCGCGAAACTTGCTGTGGTTCTACCCGGTCGCCTTCACGCTCGACAACTCGCTCGGCGTCCGCGTCCTCATCGCGGCCTCGTGCTCCGAGTTCCTCAACATGGCCCTCAAGTGGGTGCTCAACGAGCACCGTCCCTTCTGGTACGTCAAGATCAAGTCCGAGATCGGCGTCCAGCTCGCGCAGACCCCGCAGACGTGCGAGACGGGGCCCGGTTCGCCATCGGGACACGTCATGGTTACCACGGCCGTCCTGTACGTGGTTATATGCTACGCTCTGCGCTTGGCCGACAAGGCGCGGCTGCGCCGGCGCCGCCTGCTCAAGGCGTTCGCGTGGACGGCCTACCTGGGCTACTTGAGCGCAGTCGGCGCGTCGCGAGTCTTCATCGGGGCTCACTTCCCGCACCAGGTGTTGCTGGGTTTCGCCATCGGCATCGCCACGGGCTACGTCCTGGATCGCTTCAAAGTCGACGACTGGCGCATGCCCGAGTACTGCACCCTGACAGGCGTCATCACCATGACCTGCGCGACCATCTTCGTCGGCCTCACGGCGTTGGGACTCGATCCGCAAGAGACGGTCCGCTTGGCGCTCCAGGCGTGCGACGATCCGCGGTACGTGAACATCAGCACCACGGCACTGTATAGCTTGATGCGCTGCATAGCCGCGCCCTTCGGGCTCGGCGTCGCGCGGTCGCGACCCAAGTCGGACCAGGTACTCGAAGGCGCGCGGAGGGCGCCCGTCTGGGCCAAGCTGCTCGCCGGACTGGGCGGCATCTGCGTTGGCCGCGTGCTCCTGAGCTGCCCGCTGCCCAAGCGAGAGGCGTTCATCTACGCCGGTGCCTTGGTGCAGTACTTCTTCTTCTCTTTCGCGGTCGGCTACGGCGTCCCGTTCATCCTCTACAAGAACTACAGGCAGGTGCACAAGGTGTTCCAGCCGCGTCGGCGCAAGGAATCCTCAAGCAGTAGCAGCGACGACGAATGAAGAGGGCGAACCCTGGGGAAGGAGAGAACTGTGTCTTGTGTGGCGTGTCCATGCATGTGGATGTGCTGCACTGCGCCTCTCTCGGGCTTTCTGACGGGCTGGTGGAATATCAGATTCCAGAAAGAGTGCGCTGCCTTTTGGTCTGTGATGTGTAGGGAATAAAGCCAGGAATAAGAGCTGATGCACCACTTTGAGGTTTGTCCGGAAGTGTGTACTCTCTACTGTTAAGGAAGCAGTTTTGCAGAAACCACCTGTTAACGCATATGTTATCATCCTGAAATTCTTTTAATTATGGTACCTTCTTTTGTAATAGTTGTAGACAGAGGTTGACTGGAATATGATTTTCATAATGTTACCTCCGTTGTAAAGTGTAGAGTTTGTATTAAAAAATCAGGCACTGAAACTTGACAAAAGCATAACTTTAACCATTGTGCACTCATTGAGATTTATGTAGCCATATTAAGCTTAACTCTGCGATAAGCTGAACAAATTGGGTACCATCATTTAGTTTTACCAGGAGCACAATGCGAAAGAAATGTCTGGCTAGCACGAACCACTCAAAGCTTGTACACAAATATGAAATGAAATTGGGCACATACGCCTTTTAAGCATCATGGCAGTTTTTTCAAACTCATGAGCCTTGTGAGAATTCTTTAGCAAAATTTGGCAACATGCATCATTATGGGGCAGATAAGTGACTATTGCAGAAAAGACTAAAATCTACAATAGCATCTCAATGCTTGACTGAAGGATTTGTCCGGTTTCTCTGCAGTCTCCTCATTTATGTCTGCATGCATCCTTATGCTTTGAATACGTTTGTTAACCTGGAGAGGTTTCTAAGGTCCTGCTACATTTGTTTTAAAGGGAGTCTACTGCATTTTTGTTTGTGTTCAAGTGTTTTAATTATTATAGAGCCACTGTATGGTGTTCATTTGGTTTCATTTCTGCTTTGACCTGGCCTATTAGCTAACTTGATTGGTAGCGCACTATTTTAAGGCAGCCTAAACTGGTTTTGTGCAAGTGCCTACTGTTGAATGGTCATGTTAGCATATACTACCTCTTCTGCAAAACTGCTTTCCAGATATTTTCCCATAGGTCCAACATTCCGAGCGATGTAATGCTGGTTCAAGATGGTGATTATGTAGTTAGCATTTGGCTGCAGGCATTTCCCACATGACCAATGATTCCTTCTAGTTAGTCTCCCCTAGCTGTCTTTAGCATACATGCAGCTGTGATAGTGTGAGATCTGTGTTGTTAACTGTGAAAAACTTATGCTATTTATGGTGGTGTTAACAGGTGTCTCTTGTAATATGTTCAGCTTTTGCTCATGTGAGGGCGACACTGTGTCCTGTCATGCATATTTTCCTAGTCTTTCTTTACTCTGACTGCGGATGACAATAACAGAGGCCCAAACATTCATATTGTGGATATGCCAGGGGGAGCTGGTTCCCATTGAAGGTGCTCGCAGCTGTTATGAATCAGAATACTGTGATTATGTCACATCAAAAATAGATTGCATCATCTCATTTTGGTAGCGGAGCAAGTGGCAATGTTCTGAGCACTTTCATGAAAGGCGTACAGAAAAGAAGTGAGGCTAGATAATTGTGTAACTGGCTTTCGTTGATGCATTTGATTTCGATGTTTGCAAAACAACATCGTAATGTATTCATTTTTGTCTGTAAGATGCAAAAAGAATGTGCAAGATCTTTAAAATAGGTTGGGTTCCATCAGAAGGCAAGAACCCTTTTTGGAGCACCTTATTTATTTTCTTTTATGTCTTTTCCTTGTGCTTCGAAATAGCATGAACCTCAGCCCCTCAGTGTTGCAACAGGGATTCAATTCTGGGGGGAGCTAACATTAGCACCTGTGATGTCTCCCACCTGTGAGAATGGAGAGTCTTGCACAACATGGAGACAAGGCCTTTTGGAACCAACCTTCGTGTGCTGCACAAGTCACATTCATTTTGCATTTGTTTCTGTCCAGTGCAATGCGCCTACTGTGAAGCATGAGAAAAGGCGGGAAATTCAAATGGCAAAGGCAGACAGGACACGCTGGGATGTATGTGTAGTGAATTATAAAGCATTTGGAGTGTGCTAGGTATTTTGCAGGACTGATGTAACTCTTCTGAATGTGTTCAAGATGAGAAGATGGAGATGTTTTATAGACCAGAACTATAGGTCTCCAGTTGTTCCAAGGAAGGCAGGGCAGAGCTCGGGCTTTTCTACATGTATAGTGGAAGCTTGTGTGGTACAACTTTGTTCTCACAGCCGCTGTTTTGGTGTCGACCTTGAAAAGTACCAACATATAGGATATACAACTTGGCGCGAACAACATTACACCTTTGCAAGCTCTATGAGCTAATAAATATGTATGTGCAGGTCTTTCAAGGGTACATTCTTTGCACTGATATTTGCTCTAGCAAGCTTTCGGTCAACAATGAGTTAGTGTTTGGCACTGACACTTGTTTCTATCTTTCACGCACCTTTCAGAAACTTCTTGTTTTCATGCTCCATGTAAATTATATGATCAGCGTTGTGAAATTTTTATGGCAAAAACCATTGACCACTGCATAAATGCTGCACAACATTAAATGGCGTGCATCTCTTTCTCATCCACTGGCAACAGTGGTATGAATGCTGCGCTAAAAATTGCCTTTTGTTAAATCGTCTACTTATTAAAAGGCATTAAGTGAAGTGGTAATGTGCTTTATCAACGCACAAGAAAAAGTTGTTGGATATGCACTGTTTCAAGTGTACTCACTGGCTTGGCTTCGCTCACTTTAAATTCACACCCTTATGACCACACAGGTGTGACTGATCTCACTGTCGGCCAACAGCTAAATGTTGCTGCAGTACTACAGTCAAAATGCTTTGCTAGGCCCGGCCCGTACAGTGAGCGATTAAAATGCACATAGACTGTGAAGCTTTAAACAAGGTTGAGCATGATGAACTTCCTGTAAACAAGTGCATGCTTTGCCATTTATTCCATTGCATGTGTCACCCACTAGTTCAACTTACCAGGTTTGCACAGAATGCTGTTATAGTGTAACTAGGGGGTAAATTGTACCGTTTGTTTTTTGAAAACGTAGCTTTGTGGGTTCAATTTTTTCTAAAACAGAATTCAGCTCACTTTTCTTTTGTTCAAACAAAAGATCAAACTTCTACTTATAACTGTACATGGTGCAACTGCCTTTTTATCAACAAAACCTCTTCACACTGAGAAAGGCAAGTTTTAACAGTCTTGAGAATTCATTCCAAAGCTGAGTAGCATCTGTAATTTAACTGACTTAAAAAAACAGCCCCGTCCCGATGCGAGTACTAAATATGTTTTCAACAGCTGCTGGCCTTGACCTTAGTGCTGCTACGATGATGCAAAGAACCGCGGTGCCCACAAGAAGGAAACGATTTCAAACAAATTTTGCCATCTTTATTCCGTAAGTTCCCCAAAGCAAAAGAAAACACAAAAATAGAAACTTAAAAAATAGCTTGTTTGCCATCTGGAGAGCACTTGTGATGTGAGGTCCATAGCCTGTTGTGTCAGCTTTAGTACCAGCATGTGAGAACACTAGTGCTGCTCTGATAAGAGCCATTTCATTTTTCTCAATGTACGCCTGCAAATCTTATTACGAGCCCTCTTGCACCGATCCGACCCTTGGGCCTAATTTTATCTAAAGGCCTCATTGGACCCCATAATGCCCATTCAAGCGACCCTTCTTTAGTGCTGCAATCACTTGGGCGCTTTCAGCTACAGTGTTTTGCTGCACATCACTTGCGCAAAACACATGGGTAGCTACTAAGAGTGAGGAGGGAGAGGGGCGGGGGCATTTCACAGTCATGAACATAGCATGAACACAGCAGTTTGCCATGTTTGTGACAGTTGCACAAACATAACATCTTGTTATGTTCATGGCATTTGCTTGAAACTTTTTTGTTCATTTTTTAGATCATTCAACCTCGGGTCCCACACGCAGGTCAATAGAAATAAGTCACAAAACAGAAAGGTAGTAACAGTGAGAGTGGTTTTTCAAAGTCAGTGATAACCACACCCACTGGAGCTGACAAGAAATCCTAAAAATGTAGAAAAAATGCTAGGTAAGAACAGCTAAAGTGCGAACAAAAAGAACCAGTGAGTATCGCATGAAATAAAGAGGGTGATCACGGAAAGGGCAATGCATCACAAAAAGGGCAACAATGCGAGTGCACAGGAGCCTAAAACTCACAGGAACATGAGTGTGACAAGACTGGTGAAGCTGTGAACATTGTCGCTTGCACCTCAAAAAAAAAAAAAAAAACAGACATCCAGCTAATCACATGACGGAAAAATGAATTTTGTGGAATGCATACAGGAATTATCAGAACTTTGGAGGCTTCTGTGAAATGCCCGCTAGCAAGACAAAAACACACACATGCTAACGCCAACACAGTAAAAGCCGAGGCTTTAAATCCTTGCTCAGCAGTCAATTCACTGTATGCTAGAAAACTAAGTTGGTTTTTACTTGATTAGAGTCCTTCAATGCTTTTTCTAGCCAACCCCAATTGGGTTGAGTTGTGTTTTTAGAAGTTCCGACTGGTCATTTTTGACTCGGGTGGCCTTATCGAAATCACACCTGTGTCTCCTAGGAGAGAACATTATACACTATGTACACTGATGGCAAATGAATGTGTATGCCCGCTATGCGTACCACCATTGCAGGTACCACTGCATATCATGGTAACATATATTACCAAAACACTGTTCTGCACCACTGCAATACCATTACAACTCATATCCTTCCTTCTTTATACAATGCTTGCCAATCCATGTACACGGTAAGGCAGTTTGCAATATTAATGTGCATCCCAAATATATACGTCTTAAAAGTATGTGTCAAACCAGTGTCAAAATATTCGGCACACAAGCATCTGTCAAAACATCGTCATTTGAGCAATGTTTTCAGCATGGTGAAACAAGTAAAAACCAAGTATCACAGAACAGTTTTCGTAAAAGACAGCAAAACAATAAAAAAACACTAAGGCAGACATGCAGGTCTGGAAAGAGTACAACACTTCTTTAAAATGAAGGCAAGAAATAAAGGCTGCAAAAAATGGTGCAAAAAACACTCCCATTGCATAAGCTGTGGTTACTAGACAGGAATTCATCAACACAGCTTATTCATAAAAGGCATGCATAAAAGAAAAACATGTTCATGTGTTCAATGCTGAAAGTGTTCTTACGCCCTTAACTTGCTCTCCCCAAAATATGTATGCATGTTTTGTGTATATATATATATATATATATATATATATATATATATATATATATGTGTGTGTATATGTACATATGTACATATGTATATATATGTATATATACATATACATATACACACACACACACACACACACACACACACACACACACACACACACACACACACACACACACACACACACACACACACACACACACACACACACACACACACACACAAAATTAAGCATTTAAAAGAGGAAAGACATTTCATTTCCCCTGCCTTGCCGACAGAGAAGAAAAGGGGGAACTGATTCCATAGTAGAAAGTTCGGCTGTAGTAGGCCCGACTACAACCTTTTGTCGAACCAATTGCTGCTACAGGAACTGTCGCGCACACTCAAACGATTTTAACTGAACAGAAGAAATTCTCAAACAGGGACTACCAAGTCATGAAGAAAAAAAAAACTGAAAACAGCTTCAAGTTTGTTGCATTCAAATGAGTCACGATTGGTGGGGCAGCAACTTTCTGCATGCAGTCAAGGTAGCTATTTACAAGCCAGAACAATAACTTTTTTTTTTCCAATAATATATGCACAATTGGGTTCAGCTGCTCAACCGAGGGCCCTGTGCCGAGGTCCCCACGCCCTCCAAGAACTCTGCTCCCAATTCACAATGTTGAGCATTTGTGGATCACTGTTTTTTGCTGCAAAGTTCCAAGCATTCATCTGCACATTTTTTTTTTCTTCAAGAATACACTCTGAACTCTCGAAGGAAAACAAATAATGTTTCACCTCCAGTACCTGAGACACACGGCAAACACCTCCTTGATGGCAATTTGCAAATTTTTTAGAAAATACACACGGCAGCCTTCGAATGAAATGAAATCAGTCGCACACTTTACATACACCTTACAGCTTCGCAACTATAAGAAATCTGGTAGCTGTGATAGCAAAAACGTGATCCACTGGCATCCCAAATGGAACGACCCATCCAATGAAGTTCACACCGCATTCGCACAACACACATTTCACTGAATTTCAGTAACAGGAACTAGCGTAAATCAGAATATAATGTAATGTGAATAAGCTGCACATAGAATTTCATGCATTCTGGTCTGCAAAAATTTGACCAATAGATTTCTGCTCTCACGCGAGATTTCAATTAAAAATATTCGAACCATTTCCTGAGAACAGGTTCTGAATTGGTGCCTATGACTGTGGTGCAAAACCATGGTTTGCCCAACAGCACCCTTTTTTTTTTCACCGTGTAAAGCTTGCAGATAGGTTCTTCCCTACATGCTATAACAGCATGCACGAGGAATGCAGTTCGTTGATTGTGCTTAGATGCTTAGAGGATGTACATTATTAACATTCAAGCACCAATTACAGCTCGGGAAACATCTCAGAAAAGCTTACGAGCTAGCCTACAATCTAATTTTTGTTAAGTGCACTGCAGTGGTCCCGTATTGTTTGAGATATAAAAAAAAACAAGTGCGCATGCAATTCTTGCCTCAGGCTTTCAAGTCTTAGAAAATATGAAACAGATCCACAATTTGACTACCAACACTGCCGTTTCAGGGAAGCTTCGCTTTCCACAAACCAAACTTCAGCCCGCAGCAAGTTCCCAAGCTCGTGACGTTCCCACGAGTCCCTGATGAACTTTGCAGAGCCAGTTCTGGCCACAAGCTTTAAAATTTTACAACATACTCTTCAAAAGGAGGCAGCATGACAATCTTTTTTTTTCTTATGTTAGCAATATGACGTACCAAGATGCGATTTCATACAGGCACACTTCTCTGACAACACACTCCTCAACAGGATGCGATGCGGATTCTTCAAGTCACGACCTGATATGCCGCAATACTGTATAGAGAGATACATATCTCTCATGCAACAACATGTTGCATAGGTCTTGCAGCTCAAGGCTTCCTATTCCTCTGCCTTGAAGGCGTTGAGTGGGTAGTGTTCCTTGTAGTGCTGCAGGTGCTGCTCAAAGGACACCCACTGCTCTTCCAGTGAAGGGGGCATTTCACTGTACACATCCGTGAACATGTACTTGACAGGAGGCTTCTTGAGCTTCTCGGCACGCGCAAATGCCTGCATGATCTAAAAGCACCAATGCAAAGGTCACTAAGGGCGCATTCCAGAACTTTCTGTGACACAGCACGTGATACAACACGACATCCTCGTAAATAGGTTCCTGTAGGTTGTGCAGCTGTAAGTAAAGGAAGGGCGCAGTAGCCGTCTCACTCAATGGGGACATCTGGATTGCACTGTGCGGGACGGAATGAAGAAGGCTGGTTTATGGTTTTATGGGAGTTTAACGTCCCAAAGAGACTCAAGCTATCAGAGATGCCGTAGTGAAGGGCTCTGGAAATTTCGACCACCTGGGGTTCTTTAACGTGCACTGACATCGCACAGTACACGGGCCTCTAGAATTTCGCCTCCATCAAAATTCAGCCGCCGCGGCCAGGGTCGAACCCGCACCTTTTGGGTTAGTAGTCAAGCACCATAACCACTGAGCCACCGCGGTGGGTGGAATGAAGTAGGCGGCAAGAGGGAAGAAAGAGGAGTTAGGATAGTCCTGTACCGGAAGACTCAGGATTACTTTGGGGCATCTGGAGCTCTTTGGTGTGCACTGACATCACACAGGACACAGCTGTAGTATTTACTGGTTAAAACTGCTAAACACAATTCGTACTGACACTACTCTGTACTACACCCCATGCTGCACCCAAACAGAGCTCTTTAAAGGATCTTCTATCTCTTGTCTCATCCTTTAGCACATCAGTTCTCTATTTTTGTAGCCTCGGGAAGCCCCTACAGCTTTCAGAAGGTGCTGAGCAACCCTCTCATGGTTTACGCTCTTTCCCGTCTAACATGGATGCAAAAAAAGAGTGTGCAGATGCATGGCACCTCAAAAAATACCTGAGGTCAATTAATAATGACTAGCTGTACAGTGAAACAGTCTGCAAATGAGCAATGACAATCTGATTAGTCCCAAAATAAAGTGGGTAATGAGGAAAGAAGGGCATTGAGACACACATAGGTTTAAGTGCTTAGGGAACCCAAAAAGCACTCCAAAAAACTAGGGGCATGCGAATAGTACTTTTTCTAAACCGAATCGAATATGAATAGTTTAGCTGAAAACCGAATCTAATATGAATCGAACAGTGAGAGAACCGAATCAAATACGAATAGAATATTTTGATGAATATTCGCTGCTTGTGTGCATAATCTATCGTGAGAAACAGCGAAGTGCTGCTTTCGCAGTTATAGCTGCATCTGTTAAAAGACTCATCACTGACCTTCATTTGGGGGGTCGCAACATGAAGTCAGTGTATTAACTTTATCATTCTCATGTTATGCTCATAAGAAAAGTGCCTTTCGCTGTTGATAAAGGATAATAAACTAGCACCGCATCTCAGTGCATGAGACGGGCGAGAGCTACATATGAGGCATGACCTGGTCAAGCATAAAAGCTGGGTTTGGGGAACCTGCCTGGGCCCTCCTGCGTCGTCCAATCTCTGAGACGATGTATGAGGATTATGACCACTGCCATGCAAATCGACCGCACTGGAGCACAGAATCCTCATCCCATGCATGCCGAATGCGGCAGCATGGTACGCGTGTATATGGTCCCCGATTTTGGAATAAGATTTGAAGAAAAATACAGCAAGCCTTATTCAAACTTTGTGGCAATTATTCGGAAAGTATTCGAAAACTGGGTGGCATATTCGATTCGTTTCAAATAATTTTGGAGATGCGCTATTTGATTCGTTCGAATAATCAAATACAAGGATGTTCGATTCGATACTCTAAATTTCCGAATATTTGCACACCTCCACAAGAAACCCCCACAAAGGCTCCACAGAACTCAGTTTGAGAAATTTTGTTTCAGCACCAGCTTTTGGTTAAACCAACTCTCTTAAGGCCTACAAAGAGGGCAGTGTTGCTGCCTGCAGTGCCAGCACACAGTAAACAAATGACAACTGATAAAGAAGGTGAAATGCAAATGCTTCAAATCAACATACCATAGTGAGTATGCAACATCTGTCAAAGTCCCGTTAGTCATGCTTAATAAAATGATGAAGCAACAAAAGGCCATTATTTAGAAGCCTTAATTGGAGAAGAAATATAGCAATAACTGTGCAATATTAGTCACCCTACAGCGAACATGTCTTTTTTTTTATACAACTTCAAATATGCAAAGCAGCCAATGTTCTTTTAGACATTCAGGCCTGCATTACTACAGTCGGATGCAACCCAAGAAAGCAGCAGCTTTTCCCCCGCCAAAGGACCGCCTTCCAGCCAATGCCATCGGCTGAGTCTCATGACCCTGCTAGCGTGACAATGGAAAAAGCAGAGCCATAATTGAGAGATGGCCGGGTCTATCCCCAACCATAGAAGGAAGGGATTACCCCTTTTCATCTACCACTCCCTGCTTTGTCATGCTAGCAGGGTCGTGAGAATCGGCCGACACTACTTGCTGGAAGGGGGTCCTTTGTCAGGGAAAAGCCGCTGACAAGTTATATCTAACTGTACCAAGGTCTTCATGCAGTCTTAAAATGCAGCTTCTCCCTTTGGATACGTGTGGGAGAAACAGAATAAAGCTTGACATGGCCGCCATCTATCTTCATTACCACTGACTTAGACACCTATCATAAGGTTGAGAACAGACTTTAAAGATCAACAGCACAAATCAAAGATCACTAAACCTCGCAAGCAAACTCACCTCAATGGTGACACGTGATGGCTTGCAAAACGTGAACCGCATTCTGTGTCGCAGTTATCTGTTCAGCCGAGCTAAAAATGCTTAGTGACATAGGCACAAACTGGACATGCTTTGTGCTGGGTACCTTGCTCAGAACCGACTTGCAAAGCATCCAAACTCGGCTTGTCGAGTCACCAAAATTCTGTGCCATGAATGAGGGCATACGGGTGGCAATGGTGACACCACAGCAGCCAAAATACAGAACATGCCAGTCAGATGTTCTTTCAGGCATGTATGAATGCTCAATGTTGATGAGATTTGAGCGATTAGCGGGGAGACTATTCAAAGGTCACTCTCGCTGGTTTTTGAGATTTCGAATTATTGAAACACTAGACACAGGCAGGTTCCGGAAGCACTAAGGGGGGATTGAGGACAAACTGAAGTCAGCCTGTAGCAACAGACTGCTGTGTAATGACAAGCAGGTCATTTTTCTAAAAAGAGCTTCTATGAGCTAGAATTGGCCCGGCACTGCCCGTTTTCACAGGCAAACTGCGACAACATTAATACTCTTTGTGGCTATGGGCCTCTGAGGCTAGGCCATTTAAGGCTCTTAAATGCATCATTTTGAAATTTTCTCAGCTACAAATGTGTTTTCCTGCCAAACAAATATCAGCATTACTACAAAGAGCTAAACAACAGATTTTTACCAAGAATGACAATTAGGTGGAGTCACGATTTGCAAGTTGGCTTAGCGCGATACAAACGAGGACAGGAGAGGGACACAGGATCCTGTGTCCCATAGTAAGGCTGTTTATGATGTTTTGTTTTTTTTTGCTAGTGCAATGCAAGCAAGGCTTGCTGAGTATACCTGCTTCTTGGTCTCATTCTTCCACTGTTCCTCCTTGGTGTCGTCCCATATCCCGCGGTGGACGAGATAGTTACGAAAGCGCGTGATGGGGTGGTCGTTTCGGTCCCAGGACCGAACCTCATCCACTGACCGGTACGCTGAGCTATCGTCCGATGTGCTATGATGACCAATCCTGGTGAAAGCAAAAACAATAGACAAAAAAAACAGGGAGAAAGCCATAAGGGATTAGAAAACCTGCAAACTGAAAACTAATGTGATCGGCATCATGCAGAAATCGAGCACTTTTGATGCAAAGGGCTGTGTATCTCCCAAGGTTCACAAATAGGGCCTGGCAATACAGACGATGCCATGCACATCCTGCTGTCTACTTGTGAATTATAAGGCTAAATCTCGCAGGTGACATGGTGTACAAAACAGTTATCCTTCTCCCGGCTTACCCAAGACGATGGCACTTCTTCCATGTGCATTTCCATTGAGCATTTCTGAACCAAGGTCTTCTGAACAGTGATATCTTTTCATTACGGAAGTGCTGTTACTTTCACGGGCAGCTACCGTTACTAACAACGTCTATGCATAAACTAAATTAATTCTTACATAAAAATAGCTGCCAAAGTAACATCTGTGCGCTGAACTTACAACATTTTATATGTGTAGTGTCACTACACAGTGTAATCAACAAGGAGCAACACCTCTGCACATTTCCACCTAGCCTGCGCACTCCCGTCACAAGGAACTCCCATTTGAAAGAAAGATTCCCAGTTCCAATAAGCAGAGTTAAAACGTGGCTTGGCTATAATGTAATTAGAAGCCTGAATGCTCATATGTGCCATGTGCTTTCTGTGCCCGCCTTCTCTGTTGTAGGTAATGTAGCATACAGTGGAAATTCAGCATAATTACAATGAAGCTTCTAAAATATTTCTTGTCTGAGCTGTGCTTGAATTATGTGTAATAAATGACTGCTTCATGGTCTCTTTCGCAGAGCAGTTTGTATGATGATGATGATGACCATTCCATTTCTTCACACAAAGACAGTGAGGCAATTCTACAGCAAAAACAAATAACTATGGCATGTTTTATGCAGACACTTTGAGGTCCAATGCTATACGACGTGAGCAACTTTGTCTCATTCTTCATGACAGCCATAAGGATAGCACCTGTTTCTTCTTCTCCCCTTTCCGTTGTCATGCCACAATGAATTTCAAAATGCAGTTTTCACACCTCATAACAAAGCAAACCATTCCAAAAGGGACAGTCAACGTCCAATAAACAAATAATCATTAAGGAATGCCATTACACTGGCTCCTGTAAAACAGCACAATGGCTCGAAGCCAAACAAGGAAGTGACAAAACACAGCGCTGATCAGTGCTGTGTTTTGTTCCTTTTTTGTTTGGCTTCAAGCCGATGCACTGTTTTACAAGAACCATGTCTGACCAACTCGCCCACCAGTTCATATTGAATCACACTGGCAACACTAAAATACACTTCTTTGTGATAAGCTTCATGAAATCTCAGTTAAGCACCGCATCAGTCACCCCTAAGTGAGAAGCTTTTATAAAAGAACCTCTCAAAAGCATTCATGAGTACCTCAAGCATTTTCATGATGGTCGAAAAGCTTGTTCCTGGAGGTCAAAGACTGCATACGCCTATTAGCCAACCTCAAACGCTCGGATAACTCGAGCCACCATGACTAATAATATCCCAGAGCAATACCAACTCAAGCTGAAGAAACTCTTCTGGGTGAGCTTGTAAAACACGTCAAACTTAACTGTAGCATAAACAATCATGTCCAAGATGGCGGTGTATGTCTTATTTCATGCGAATGTGGCTGTTTGTGCTGTAATGTCTGACAGCTCAAACCTGTCACAATGCTTTTGACACACACAAATAACTCCATGCTGACGTCACACATTCAACATATCCTCGTGCTCTCTTCCTCTGCTCCCCTTTCCTTTCTCCCTTTCACTGCCTCCCTCAAAGTCATGACTAAGTGAACATGCTGCATGTTGGCGCTGGTATGAGACGAAATGCCAGTGCAGGAAATAGGCCGAACATGTTCAACAATGCCACAACCTAATCAATTGTCCTGGTAAAACACTCCCACCCTGACGGCCGCATTAAGACTGCATAGGAATGTGGCCAGCAAGGCAGGGTCACACTTTTCATTAAGCTGCACTGCCACTTGTTCAATGCACCACGAAGCTCCACCCCAATGAAATACTAGCCGCTGACTTTAATCACCAGAGTCCGCTCTCCTACCTATTTTATACCATGACTAGCAATTAACTGAATCACTTTGAAGATTGTTCGTTTCTGATTTTCTCACATGCGAATGAAAATAAGGAAATGGGCATGCTATGATGCCTCAACAAACCTGTAAGTCATGGCCTCTATTAGGACAGGCCTGGATTCCTCGATGACGATCTGGCGTGCCACCTTAGTGACATTGTACACAGCCAGCACGTCGTTGCCATCGACTCGTATTGATGCAATGCCGTAACCAGGCCCTCTTGCAACTGTTTTCGAGCAAAAGAATAGCATGACTTAAAGGCTCGCCTATAAACGCCACAATTGAGATGGAGCTAATTAGTGGCTGGAGTTATTAAAAAAATAAGGAAATGAAACTTGTTCCTTGCAGAGCTAAATGAGAATTGAATGACATTTACAATAAACTTGTAAAGAGAGCTCAGCTATTACTGTTCCTCTCCAGAGTTTACAATTTTACCTCCTCATGGATGACTTGGAAAACGATTAAATTTTCAACTTTTTTTCTTCTTACAGTTTCAGCAATACCACGCGTTCCATGAGCCCTCTAGGCCAGACTAAAAATTACAACACTTTTCGAGTACTAGCTCATTAATTAAGAAAGCTTAATTTGTTGATTCCGTTAGTACCATTAAGGAAAGCTAGTTATCCAGTGAGGAATATGTAATGCTGCAAGCAATCTGCACTGTGAATCGAGTTCCTGTTCCAGCTATGACAATGCCCACTCTTGGAAAAAAAGAAGACACTCACCAATGCCGTCACCTTTGTACTGCTCGTAGGCTGGAGTAGAGATTGCGTAGCCATTGTTTCGACTGGCAAGAAGCGAGAAAATGAAATATGTGACTCAGTTGACGCTTGTAACATTCACATTAAAGGATCGCTGAGGCCAACTTCACACAATTTTCGTTTTCAGAAAAAATCGACTGTTCAACTCTTTCTGGCTACACTAGGTGTCTGTTCAGAGGCAAATTATGCATTTGTAGCTAATAAACTTGGATTTTTTGGTAGCTAATAAACTCACAACTCACAATGTCAAGGCCGAAAAGGACTCCGCTATCACCATTTGGAAGCGAATGGGAGCCAAATCTAGCCTCACAGATCCGCATACAAAAAACTGGTCTCGACGTTGCTTCAGTTTGCTTACGAAAATGGCTGATGGTAGCGAGACCTGTATGCCAGCTTTTGACCTTTCCAGCTTGAGAAACGCTCAATTTTTCAGTCAAGGTCGCCTGTTTAACATCAGAACGCAGCAATATATTGATGCAAGCCGACACAATCCGTTTCCTCAGTGTCCCTTCACAAAAACTCTAAAAGTTGTCCATCCACCTCTCTTGAACAGCAATAGCGGCAAGAGTGATAGCGAAAGTTGAAACAGAGACAACTGCTATAACCCATCAGTAACTATTACTGACCACTACCTAAGCTGCCACTGTCACTTAACAGTAACAATAGTAGTTGAGGAACAATGTAACCCCGGTTGCACGACAGTGATAGCTAGTATTACTGTCATTGGAAGTGATAGCCGCAGGATCCGGATGGGCTTGGCCTATGTGATCCTTAGAATGGGTGCTCTCATAGGATTCGGTTGTTACAGCTGCTGCCACAACAGACGTGCACACCTTCAAACCTACCTCTTTGACAAGATCAAGACAAACGTTAACTTGAGCGCTAAAAACCACTGTCAAGATTTGAATACTTCGAGATTTCGAGTACCAAAGATTTGGATCGAATTGAATATTTAATACTCTACTGTTCTACCGAATAATCGGTATCAAAATTCGCGCACCTCTAGTAATAACCAATATGGTGTGATGTCATAGCTGCTTCTGAATGAAACAAGTTATAAATCATTTTAAAAAGAAAGTAAAGTTTAAGGGAAAAGGAGGAGAGGTCAAACGGTAATGCAACCCAAGCCTGCTGCTCGACATGACGGAAAAGAAGAAGTAGAGTGCAAATCAAGGGTGATGAAGTCATAATAAAAAGAATTGCAATGGCTGACACGGACAATAGAGGTGTCCATGAACACACCGGCCAACACTCTTCTCATTAATCATCTTAGAATGCCAACGCGTTCATTGTTCATGGTTTGCACACAAGGGCAGACCTGGGGGAAAATGGCCATACAAATTTAATAGGGAGTTTTGCCCCATTTTTTTTTCTTGTTACCTTTTGTTTGAAGCAGCTAAGGTTTTTTTTTTGCCCCCTATGTCACATCTGCTCAATCTTTATCTACAAGTTCTTTCATTTGGTTTTCTTTGCAAGTGTGGTCAGGTTTTCAGAAACATGTATGTAGGTGAGCTTGATTTGAAATTTGAAGTCAGTCGGAGAAAGCCTCTGTGCCCTGTCCACTATGTGTCCATCTGTTGTCACATGTTCCTGGCTTGTGCCTACAATGGGACAAGCTTACAAAGTGGCCCAGATCTGTACTACCATGTTAAGCCAAAACATCTTGCACACTACGGTGCCCACCAGAAGAAGATGACTGGGCAGTCGAGGGTGGCAGCAAAGTTGAGGGCAGCGTGAGCATCCCCCTCACTGGCGGCGCCTTCTCCAAAGTAGCACACAACACAGTTCTTCTTCTGGGCGAGCTTGTATGCATATGCAGAGCCCACAGCTGTGTGTATATGGAAGGGGTGATAATGGGAAAAACACGCTATTAGCACATGTTTACAAATTCCACTTTTTCTCTTAAACTAGTACAGCTGACTTGGATTATCTGAACTTCCCAAGCCTATAATGTTTTTGTTGCATTCTGAAATAGCTTCATTTGAATGACACAATCATTAACTATAAAAGTTTTCAAATCTTTCAGCAATGTATATTATTCAATTATAAGTGCACTGGCAGCCTAATACGGCTAACCCATCATGTTTTATTATATTTAAAATACTAAATCAACGTTGTTGAAAATTAAATATACGTACAGTCGTCCACAGAACTGTCTAGAGCGCTTGAACTCCATGCTCCACTGTGCTCTGCAGTGCACGAGCGAGGTCTAGCAGGGCACCTGGTTCAAGGCAGCACATCTCTGAGCTTTCTCTGAGCATTGTCTGAGCATCAGACATGGGCTATCTCAAACCAGGCATTCCTGCTAGACATTGCTCGTGCGTTGTGGAGCACAGCGCAGCATGGTGTTCGAGCACTCTAGGCAGGTCTGTGGACGACTGTGCTACAATGTGACCATTAGGGGCTTAAATCAATGCAGACATAAACATTCAACAGTGGCTATACATAGTGCCTCATTGTCTCCTGCCTTATGTTTATTACTTTTCACTAACACACTAAAATGCAACAGTAAAAGTACCTGCTCTTGTGGTTCAGCGGCAATGTCATTCGGTTCCTGGTCACAATGTCGTAAGATCAAATCTCACTGATGGTGACCGCATATTAACAGGAGGCAAAATGCAGAAATGCCCATGTGCTACGTGATGCCAGTGCATGTTGAAGAGCCCCCAGTGGCCCAGTTTAATCTAGCGCCCTTAACTACGGCATCTCTAATAGCCCAGATGCTGCTTCGGGACATTATTCCCCCAATACAGTACCATACAACAGTAAAGGTGTCCTGACCAGAAGAATCTGCCAATTCATGTAGCACCACCCTATAAAAGGGTGACCAATTATAAGTGGGCACAAAGACTACCAAACTTTCCTATTTCTTTAATGGTAAAAAATGAATGTTATAGCAGTACAGCACACTCTTCACCACCCCCTTCACCTGGCTCGCCTGGTTAACATTAGTACAGGTGGTACATTCTCAAGACCGCCCAATAATAACTACGCTTACACGCCTCTTTTTTAAGTAAGGCCCACTTGGTGAGCAGGAAAAAGTGGGATTTTTGGGTTATGACATGCTATGCCAATGCCGTTTACCCACGAGGAAGTTCTGCATACACCTCCAAAATGCTGGAGTGAAACAACTCACCTTGCGGCATCTGTGTGGCGAGTGGCGAGCTGATGGTGACAAAGTGGTGTTTAGCGCTACCATAGTGGACTGGCATGCCCCGACCCTTGCAGTCGTCCAGCTCGTTGCCGTAGCACTGGCCCATGAACTGGGACAGCGGGTAGTCGCGCCACACCAGGACACCTGCACAAAGTTGTGACCGGAGACTGACCGTGAGACTACAACAAAAACACTAGCATTAAATTATCCAAAACGAGGAGCTGGACCACTGGGAGCTGGCCGACTGTACTTGCTGTAGCCATAGCGGAACTGTGAAACAGGCCTGAAAAAATCTCTCAATTAGTAATGTTACATGATCGATGATGCGCAAGAATAACTGTCCAAATGCTGCCTATCCTCACAAGATTCAACTCAAGCAAGTTCACACGTCTGCCCAACCAGGACTGCATTGTCCTTGTGCCTGTGTGCTGTACCAAAAACCTGAATGTTCATACCTGCACACATCAGTATATCTTAACAAATGGGCAAAACACATAAATCAAGAAGGATCCTGTAGCTTGTAGGCTACATCCTGTAATATTGTTGTTTCTTCACATGCTTTTTGGCCACTAAACGTCAGTTTTGTGAGTGTAAACCAAGTCCCACATTTTAAAGAGCTGTAGCTGCAGGCTTGGAAATACCTTGCAGAATTGCCAAGGTCAGCTGTGGGAACACACTGAATCATAGCTTTGAAAGACAAAAAACGGAGGTGCAACGTACCTGCTTCCCGGTACTGTCCGTAGACCAGGTCTTTGTTGTCGAGAGCGGCGGCACTGCCAAAGTGTGTGCCTTCCTCGCCAAAGTTGGTCATATAGAAGGAGATGCGGCCCTGTCTCTGAGACTCGTACAGGATGCGGTCCATGCTGTTGAGAAGGGTCATGCCACGGTACATCTTCAGCAGCGTTGCCTCCGGCAGCTGTTGCAAGCAGGAAGAATGGAGCTCGCCAACAGCCTCACCGACAGTTCACTATGGCCTTGACAATCAAACAGACTGAAAAATGCTAAAGAGATACTAAGGAGCGTTTCAGCAAATTTCATTCAGAGTGAAATTCAATAGACCCTTTGCAAAACTCCTCAAGTCAGCTTTCCTGCGTAGCAAAAACCCTTTACCATAGCGAAGTGGGCCGTCCTAGGGGAAGACGTTGGGTGCAGTACTAAAGACTTCTACTCCACTGGGCCTTATGCTGTGCACGCAATGACAAGCAGTACTCTGACACAGCTGCCTTTCAGCCATTCTTTGTGACTGCAGTGGGGAGGGTGAATTGTGCATGCAAAGCATTGGCTCGGGAGCTTAATCCCTTTATCGCAACAGCGGCAAAGTGTAGGAGCATGCAGGAAAGGGGTCTGGCATTAATCTGATAATATAATAAATGGCTTCAACACTGCTCATTATTTCTGCCCCCCAAAACCAGTTCACCCACCATGGTGAAAGGGTTTGCACTTTGCAAAGAAGGTGACTTCGAGAGTTTTGCAGAGAGTCCATAGTTTGTCTTTGTGTGTCTTCAGAGGCGTTTGCTTGATGGTAAAAGATATTTATTTCCAAGAAATTTCGAGTTTTGAAAATTTGTAACAATATTTCCCCACCACTTGAGTCCAACTCATACTCTTGTGATCATGTAAAGAGCATTCGGAACTCCATAATCATTGACTGGAAATGGCTGGCAATGTGGTCTAGCTTCAGAGGCTGAACACGCTCGGTTTTCTCCATGTCAAATGGTTTGCTGGTGCCTGCACACTGGCTGGTCATGGTCGATTCTTGAGTGCGAGTGCTTTAGATTATGCAGTCCCTGGCCAACAGCGACACTTTCTTTAGCTTCAAAATGCTACACAATTGAAGCAGGACAGGGTCTAGTTCAATAATATGAAACAATCGGTCCTGGCGGCACAGAAGAGGAAAACGAAGAGCTATATGCTCAGTTTCATTTGTAGAACTCGCATGCACGCTCGGACTTGCCTGAGGGTCTTCGGACGGTACGATAGGCTTGCCTTCACGGTCGAGGACGCGGTAGACGGGGAAGCCTTCAGTGACGACATGCGTGCGGAACTCTATCGTCTCAGTCCAGTCGCACCTGGTGCCCAAGAACTGCGGCCGACCTGTGTCATCCAGCGGGGGCACTGACGACGTAGAGTCACCACCCTGCTGCTGCTGCCATGTTGGTAATTATAAAAATAACACATTAGAAAGTGGCCAATGCTCTTATTAGCACAAGTGGTGAAACCAGAGCCTTTCAAAACTGACTTGAAGGCAAAAACAACAAAGGTGCCATATCCCCAAAGGGCATCTTTAATTTTACTGTAACAGCAGTTAAAGCAAGAACAACTCTGAGGGTTTTTCACAACATTTTGAGTTAATCATTGCATCTCATTCGTTACAGTCCCCTGCCTCTGGAAGAAGCTATTTTTCAAAATGCCAAGTAGTACTATTTTAAAGCAGCAAACGCAGCAGACCCTCGCTTCATGACCAAGAGGAATGCTCCAGTTGACAACGTGATGATGTAATAAACATTACTAAAACAACGCACGTGTGCACGTTGAATAGCTGAAATAACGACTGGAAAGTACGACTCTGTTCATAAAACGTCTAAAGCGACCTAATGCAAACCTCAAAATTTGTTCTTCACACGGGGCACGGGCAATAATGTGCAATTAGTATTTGTGACCTTGCAAATGCAGTGTCAAAAATCACCTGCACTGAGGTGACGGAAACGGCAAACTTTAAAATTGGTTTGTGCAGGAATGAATTGCTGCATGGGTGCCAAACTAGGCGGATATGATCAGGACAGGGAGGAATCATCATCATCATCATGATACCCCTCCTCCTGGCTATTTCCACACGCACACAAAAAAAAACAGCAATATAACTGCTGATGCGCCGTTTGTTGCAATTCTAGCTCGTGAAGCAGGTTGGTTTAAGTGCTGTAATGAGTTAAAACTACGTATGAGGGTTTATATTGCAGTTTTTGCGTGCCTCACGTGACCTAAGGTCAACTACACATCACGGCCATTGTTCGGTTGAAGAAAGCAAAACCGAAGCAGCGTCAAGAAGAAAGAAATTAAATTATAAATTACTTAGCGGCCGCAGGCAAATATGTGGTGATCCATGTATTCTAGTGTCTAACGCACCATTTTAAATAAGAAAACATGCAATAAAATTAGGCCGCTATAGTCCTTTAAGAATAGCAGCCAAACGATTGGCACTCTGTGCCATAATTTTTCATTTGCCCCAGATTCACTGGTCTGCTACCGTATAAGACTTCTGTATATGAAGGAGTATGTAAACCATGCAGGTAAAGAAAAATCTGAAGACTGCAATATTTTTCATATGCATAATTTACATAAAGTAGGTTCCTGCGATGTTGTACAATATTGTACATGCTCTCTCTTTTTTTTTAACTAATGTCTTCCTATGTTGCATGAATCCCAGAGAAGAAACAAAAGAAAATTAAAGAGAAAAGCCCAGAAAAAAAAAAGTGACAGGCACAAATGTATAGGCATGAGAAGGGATCAAATTATATATATATATTTATAAAAAGGCAAGAACCATACTGTGCAATAAAAAGAAGAGGCGAGGGAAAGAAAAATGGCTGTGGTTTAGTTCTGGTCACGTGGCTCTGGTTAAACCTGGAGTGACGCGATAGCTACAGCTGGCCACGTGGAATTCGCTCAGTCAAATTGCTAAGTCAGTCTTTCACCGCTCCGTTTCGCTGGGCGTTCCTTCTTCTTCGTCCCTGAACGTGAATTCACTCTCTCCCCTTCTCCGCTCCCCCTCACTCGGTTTCGCTGGGGCGTCGCGCCGCCGGCAGCTGCCCCGCACCACGTGACCAACCACTGACTAACCACAGCGCCGCCACGGAGCTCAAGGGTGGCCACTCTGAGGGCTCAAAGTGCTAGCGTAACGTAGCTGTTGCTACAAAAAATATTAAAAACTAAGAAAATGACAAACTACTTAAAGAAAAATATTGAAAACAAGAAAAATAATTAACAAACGGCAAAAGCACACTGCAAAAAAAAAAAGATGGGGGGGGGGGGGGCAAATAAGCAAGAAGGATAGTGTGCAAATAAGTGGAGGAGGAGGGGGCAAAGAAAAAATAAACCAGAAACACTAGCAAGAAAGAGACACACCCAAAAACAACACCATTCGGAACTAAGCATGCACAAGCATCTCATTTTACACCTGGCCAGTTTCACAAAGTTCCTTTTCTCTATTTCTTCAATTATATACTGTAGAAAACCTAGCACATAACAGACAATAAAAATGCATGCCAAATAATCAGTAAGCCACATGTCATGAGACCTCAATTGATACCTGTACGGCCACAGGTGTTCAGGCCAGTGACCTTGGTATGAACAACGAACGTTTTTATTACCCCGGCCACCGCAGCAGGACATGCACTTTGCTTCAGGAGTAACACACAAAAAGAAGAGCCCAGAATGCCACACAAAGGCTTTGCACGCGCATTCTATTTAATGGTTTTAAACAGGCGAATCTGCTGGCCTGTAATGAGCACCTGGACAACAACCAGGAAATCCTGAGTTGTTGCCCTTACATTAGCCATTCAAGCTTCTGACGTCCAAATCATTCCAGCAAATGACCTCGTGCATCTGCGTCCGTCACCGTCAGGCATGAAGACATTTCTGCCAGCGACAGCGGGGCTGCGTGTTTTGCTTGAGCCGTTTAATTCCTTTCGCAGACATTTGCCATATATCCTCCTGTCATTTGCATTCACTTTAGGCAAACTGCCAACTTCTCAAGTGCTTGCAGCACCTTTTAGACAGTGTGTTTATCTTTTTTTTTTTCCTTGTTTTTCTCTCATTTTCCTGTACCCTTCATATCCTTGTTCCCCTGATGGCTTTACAGCCATGACAACTGCATTTTGATGAGGGCAAAACACCGGAGTTTCAGCACTCTTTCAGATAATGAGAGGTGAAAAGTGTGAGATGCTTGATACTTGAGGAAGTGGTAGCATCGTAGCAAGCCACGTAAGAGTAGTCCCCGTCATTCTGCGTTTCTGCGATTGTGGCATGCAGATCTTAATGCACCGCCCATCGGACCGGACTTGTTTTTGCATATATCGTTCGTGAAGTGGCAATTAATCGAGACGGTGGCCATGCCGCTGCATTTGAATCGAGCATCCAGTTTTGTGGGCCTGTGCTTCTTGAGTGACATGGTGCTATTCTCTTTCTGTGTCTCGCTTAACATTCAGAATCCTCGCGAGACAGCAGTACAATTGTGCATGCACAGCTTCAGGGCATGCCACCCATAGATTATTTTCAAACCAAATAAAACCATTATTTTATCATTCATAGTAAAACTTATCAGGAGCCAGTGATGTAGGCGGTGTGTAATAAAGGCATCTATTTCTGAAAGAAACCAGAATTCTAGCACTGTAAGAACATTAACATCTGACACTGCTTGCAGGCCTGTTTGAAAGACATGCAGAATGCACACTGAAGATTTTTATAGGATTTCAGAGTTCTCCAACGAAAAATGCTACAGGGTGGCAATAAAAAGAATAACATGCTTTAATGATTCCCAAGTTACGAGGTTGTGGTACACGCTAAAGAAAATGATGTAGCCTGAATACCCTCCAATAAAGCATTCCCTGTAGCCCATGTGTAGCTCTAGGAAGTGAGGAATACATACGTCAATTCCTTCAAAGTAAGCAAGCAGGTACTGTGCCTAGACAAGTGCCAGTGATCAATGCATCCTGTCTAATCCTCAGAATGATGCCATTCAGGAATTACTACGACCTCCTCCTATGACATTTATTCCTTGCAAGTCACACAGAGAAATATGATGCAGTGCACTTCGTTCTGACAGCACATTGCACAGGCTGCCCTGTCAAAAGCGGCAACCTCATTCTAAGTGACATTCTTGTCGGATGCAACTCTCACTGACAGCTCTATTTGTTGCAAGTGTTCGATGCTAAAAAAAGTAAAAGAGGGTGACAGCAAACCCGTTTAAGCTTGTATGTTTGGCTCATGCAGTCAACCGTCAATTTCCGGCTGCTTTCCAAAGGTGCATGGCAATCCACACTTTTCATGGACTTGGCATCCATAAAGTATTCGCACTGATAGTATGTGGAACTCACTGCACATGGATGCATTAAACCACATGTCTTGTTCAGCTGGGTGTTACTGCGTTGAACACAGAGCATGTTAAAAATGGTGCCTGAATAATACCAAATGCATGCAGTAGACAAGTGCTCGCACATTAAAGTGTTCTCTTGTCCTGCTCAATTTTGGCCGTGAACTCATGCATGTGCTGCTCGATCTTGTTGCGCAGCTCTGTGGCGTTCTTGAGCATCTTATCATCCTGAAAGGTCCCGAGGTACTGCTCGACCAGGTCGGGCGGGTCCCAGTTCATTCTGAGGCCGCCGGCAGGGGTCACCACAGGTGCGGACGGCGCCGCCGTTTTAGTCGAGGTCGCAGCGGCGCTTTCGACCTGACGAAGGCGCTTCGTCAGCTCGGCAATTTTATCGGTCAGCCTGTCGATGACCCCGTCCTTGTCGGACACCAGCCTCTCCAATTCCTCCCTCTGCTTACTCGCAGCGCTCCGCACTTCTCTGTCGGTCGCCACTTCCCGGCGTCGCAGCCTGGCCACTTCTCTCTCTAGTTCCGCGACTCTGTTCTTCCAAAAGTCGACGGCGTCGTCAGCTGACGTCGACGTCGCACGGCCGTCATGCCCACCACCGGCGGCGGCCTTGAGGTCGCCGTAGCGCTTCTTGATTCGGCTCACGTCTTCCTTGAGTTCGGCTATGCGTCGGTCGTACTTGGAGACCAGGTCGGCCTGGAAGGCCTCCAGGTAGGCGACGTGGTCGCGCAGCTGCGACACCTCCTCGCGACACGACGCGAGCTCGTGTTTCGTCTGCTTCAGCTCGGCGTCGCGCTTCGCCAGGACATCTTCGGCTTCTCCCAACTTCGCTTTCCACCGCTGGTGCTTCTCCAAGACAGCCAGGTCGACGTCGCGCAGAAGCCTCAGCAGTTCGAGCTCGCACGACGACGTTTTGCTGCCGCTCGGAAGGCGGAGGTGATCGCCGAACAGGATCTCACGCTCCATATCGGAATGCGGCGGTGAGGGGGGTCCTGTTCAGTGAAATGAAATCCCTGAAGCTCAGATAACGGCTTATCGCTGGCGTGATGGAGCCACGGGTTCGTTTGCGCAGTGTTTATACTGGCCTCGACGCAGCCACTCAGCCGAAGCTGCGTTTGCGCGTCGCTGCTTTAAAAATGGCGGAAATAAGATAAACACCGCAACAGTCGAGCCGTACTTTCGAAAATATATCCGGCTCAAGAAATTTGATCACATTCTCACGTTTCTACTCAACGTGAAAGGTGATGGCTGCGTGAATTAAAATTACGCGAGCTCAACCAACAAGCTACTCAGCTGAAATCAGCTTAGCGAAATTGTGAGCCAAAGAATGCAGACGTTTTTTGCATCTGACATTAGCAGACAGTCGTACGAAACTGGCGCGTTTTCAAAAATGCGTATTTAGTGTAGAAAAATGCGGGAAAATCGCCTCGATCGCTTTCCGCGAAGCAAAGGCGATCTCGGAGCACCGCATCACCTGCCAGATTTTTACGGCATGGCCATGACATACGCAAGCTGCTACAAACATATTTGCGCACATCGCGTAAGCGCTTTCCCACCTCCGCGCATCATGCGCGCACTTGATAGCGCAACAAACACGGCAGATAGACATAGTGACTTACTCTGCAAACCGCTGACGTGTGATAGAGGCATGGCTGCGGGCCTTTCCTCGGTGTCTGCATAAGAGCGCGGAGCACACGGGCCGTTGCCTTCGCTGCCATCATTACCACAGGAATGCTGCCGTCTAGTTGAAAACAAAAGCAGCAACAGCAGCAGCTGAGCGACTGACCAGCTACTGGCTGCGCTTGGATCGACTCGGTTGGATACGTCCGCTACGTTTGTTGGCTGTCGATTAAGCTCGTCTTGGCTTGGCTGTGCTGCAGGTGTTACGCAGCGGCTTTAACGGTAACGAAAAGAGCAGACAGCTTCCTCGATGGCGACGTGTTAGAGGTTCTCTGCGTAACGTAAAACCGAGACGTTTAGCGCTCGCTACTCGTTACAAAACAAAGATAACAATCCTAAAAGCCTCCCAAGATGTATGGACGTTTATTTGCAACCGTAAGGCATGGCATTTTGCGGCCTAAAATGCCGCAACGTTGGCTCTCGTCTTCACAAGTAAGTGGCCTACATCTCGGCGGATCGTTCGATCTCGATCGGTCGGTCAGCGTTGGTTGGCCTTGAATAGATTTACGTCGGTCGGGTTTTCACACGTGAAGGTGTCGTGAGTTTCGAAATACTGCAGCTTTTCCGAGTGACACGGTTGTGTACTTGCAATGCTGTGCGCTCTAAATCGCTCGCACATGCTTTCCGTGTTGCTGGAAGGCACGGTTTGAACGCATGCCCTCACCTCAACGTGTCGTCCGCATGGAGCGGGTTACAGTGTTTTCATAAGTTGTCGCTATCAGATCTTCACTCTTACCGACAAATTTTTTACTCTGCTAGCGTATATTATATCTTTAAAAATTTTATCTTCGTTGTCCCATTGCAGCTAATTCCCTTTCACCGTTTATTTGACGACTGTCAGTCCGCCACTGCGACGCGGCGGTTTCATTTTGTGCCGCTTATCAAGCGAGCGCGGGTTCGATGTCCTGCGGCGACGCTTATCTGTGGAGGCGATATATATCTACTACATGCTCAGATGGTGAGGGGAAAGACAGTTTTAGAGCTATGTATCCGATTACGAAACGCTAAGTCTGGTACGAAGGGAAACGGCGAAAAGGAATAGATTATATGTGTGGGAGATTGATAAATAAATGACTGGAGCCGGATCAAGTGGAGTTTATCACTGTGCAGAGTTCATGCTTTTTTTTTTTTTCGTGCATCGTTACCGGCCGGCGCGCAGTGCCACTTGTGACACACACACTTACATAGGCAGCATATAAATTGGCCGTATTTTGCTTCTGTAATGTCATATGCTAAGCCAAGGACTTGTGCACATAAATTACATTACTATATGTCAGCATGGTTATACCATATACATATGACTCACTCTCACTTTCATTGCATGTGTGCTATCTGTAATCATTTCTGGAGGTCGTGTCAGATAGGATAGCAAAGAAAACTTCTTTCTACTCTATATCTATATCCTTAATGCTTGATTGTTCGGTATTCAGTCTGTTTGAAAAGGAAAAACATCTCAACCGTGCCAATTATTGAGCTGGCCTAGAGAGATGTAATGTTTAGAACTGTCTGAATTCAGTGCACTAGTAGCTATAGATTTTATCTCATGCTGAGGTGAGGATCTGTGTTTGATTAGTGATTGCTGTAATCAGAGTAGTGAAATTATGAAATATCAGGACAGGGCATATGAGGTCTATAAAGATAGAAGTTGTCTGTAGTCATAGTTGCTATCAGGTTGCATGTTAGTAACTGCAGCACAGGTTATGAACAGAGCAACAATTTGTTTTGAGTAGTGAAGTCAGAAGCTGTTAGCAATGCCGCAGTATAGGCCACAGATGTTTACCAGTTCAGAGGAATTGGTGCCCTTGGGTCAGGTTGTGGCATGAAGCCAAAAATGAACAATGAAAGGCATGCTAGGCTGCAGCCTGGTGTTGCTTATCTTCATTATTCATAGTTCACCATGATTCTTTTCGCGGAGTTGTGTTTTTTTTTCTTCTCAGTTGCGTCTGGACCGTTCTGAGTGACAGTGGCTGCACGGAAGTGCTCAGGCCTCTGATGATGATAGAATACAGTCATGGTTCACCTGAATTAGAATGCAGTTTCGTTGGAAGTGTTCAGAACAGTTGCTTTTGCTAAACATTTAAACAGAAGAGCCAATTGTTGGGGAATTCTCACAAGGTTTTACAGTCGCACACAAGCTATCATCCACCGTGTTGAATGCAGGGAAAATGATACTTCGGCTTACTATTGACCATTTAGTGATTTAATGGCACGTAATTACAAATGCAGCCCAGGACAGTGGTGACTGAGGCAGAAAGCAGCTTCCAGGCACCCACACTAATGCACCGCCGCATGCCAACAACCAGCAAGATGGAGTTTGTGCCAGCAAACGCCCATGATGGCATCCCCATGTACAGCATCCTCAACAAGGATGGCACTATTGCCGACGGTGCCGAGGACCCAAAGGTGCTTGCACGTGCTCTTTTGAGAAGTTTTTTCTGCATGCTTAGCAAAGTGTTAGATCTCGGGGAATTACCATGCTAACTTGCACAGGGAATGCACGTTTCCCTTTAAAATTTACTAAAATTCGAGGGAGTGCGTTTATTGGCCCGGGTAATATGTTGGCGAGAATTTAAATATTGACTACAAAAGTAGTGAGTGCATTCATTTTGCAAATGAATGTGGTAAATATACAAGGACTGGTTTATTTGCTGCAGTGCAGAGATGTCGTTAAGGTCACTAAGGTGACAGGGGTGTTACCTTCTCATGTATAAAATATCCTTATGCCCTGCTTCAATGTGAAGTTCACTGTGGACCATGTGACATATGATTCAGTAAAATATTACGTTATAAGCCTACTGAGCATGCAGATTTGCATAATTCTTCCTCTGGGAAGAAGCATAAAAACAAATGCAATACTTTTTGAAAAAAAAAAGCAGTATTAAGGAACAATAACAGCAGTGCCACGCAGCTTTTGTTCTTGCTAAAAATAAGTTTTATGGCTTTTTCTGGCTATGTTGATGTTTGGCCGGCAGCAAAAACACATTTGTTGCTGGGAAAATTAGATTTAGAAATGTAGCAACTCAGTACAAATGTTTATATGCATCTATACTGTACTACAGATGCTAGGAGTATAGGTAGAGCCCAAAAAAATTTGACTTGACCTGACTTACTCTTTACAAATGCCCCGTATGTGCATCATACGAGAAATCAGTAATAACATGCATGGCTTACTTCTCTAATAGAAAAAGTGTTGCTATGTCAACACAAAATAACTCTGTGATCACTGTTTGGAAGTGAATAGCAGTGCAGCTGAGCCTCAGAGATTCTCAACCAAAAAAAAAGTATGGACGTCATTGCACTTTTTTTTGTGAAAACGGTCAGTGTCAACAATACCTGCGCCTAATCTTTTTTTTTTTTTCTAGCACAGACAAGCTGCATTTTCAGTGAAAGTAACGTGTTTCTCTTAGAATGCAGTAATCCAACAACATAGGCCAACTTAATGAATCATGAAAAGGTCTCAAGCATCTGCAGTGAACTTGAGCCTGCAGTGAGCATGAATCATATGTGCAGTAGGGCAGTGTGCGTAAAGGGTTGCGAGTTCTTCGACGTTAAGTGAACGCTTTCTGACCTGATGCATGTCGACACCCTTCCTGAGTTTTCTCCTTTTCCCGGCCATTCTGCAGTTGGACAAGGACCTCCTGCTTCGCATGTACACCAAGATGGTGCAAATGAACGTCATCGACCACATTATGTACGAGTCGCAAAGGCAGGGCCGCATCTCCTTCTACATGACCCACTACGGCGAGGAGGGTGTCCTCATTGGCAGCGCGGCCGCGCTGGACGATAAGGACCTCGTCTACGTTCAGTATCGCGAGTATGGTGAGTTGTGGGGTGCCGAGACATTGGCAGTGTCAGCCTGTTTAAGGCTTGTTGCATGTAGATCACGTTGTTTGCGTTACATCGGTGGGGTAACCTGTCGACCAGCAAGAGACCGTCGGTGTTTTCAGTCATAGCGTCCTATGCTGTTGTCAGTGCCACCTACGCCAGAGGAAGCCCATTGCGCAGGCGTCACTGTGAAAATATGCAGCATTTTGACGCATCATTGTCCAAGGGCTGAGTGAATCAGATCTGATGTGCAAGCTCTGCCCAGCATCTTCTAGCATGCAATATATGAGTGCTCTGTAAAAAGAAAATGCTTCAGAGATGAGAACATGCAGCTTTACACTAAGGAAGGATGCTTTAAGCCGCTACAGTGAACCGCAAAGCTATGCGCAGCAAAGCACCGATGTGACAATGTTACCTTCTCCCCTTGCCAGGTGTCCTGCTGTGGCGAGGATTCACGGTGAACCAGACTATGCAGCAGTGTTACTCAACCATGTATGACTATGGCAAGGGTCGCCAGATGCCCATCCACTACGGCTCGACGCAGCACCACTTTGTCACCGTCTCGTCCACACTGGCCACACAGATGCCACAGGGTGAGTCACTATGTGATCGTTAGGTGAGTGAGCAGGTTCTGCAAAAGAAAGGGTGAGGGTTCTGCATTCTTGGTATTGGGGGGCAGGCCGCCCATGGTCATGCCAACTTGAATTTTTTTATTTGCCCTAATTTGTCACGTGGCATAAGTTAGAAAGTCAAAATGCAAAACTGGAAACTTCATGGCGAGGCTAATTTTATCATCTCATTAATAGATACTATACGAGTATGCGAGTAGCAAAGAGCTTGTTAAAATGTAATGCCAACAAATTGTTAATTGGCAGACTTTAGGCAGAACTAAAAAAAAAGTTCAGTGTAACATATTGTGTGCAGCATTCATGTATGAAGAGTAATGATGGCTCTCTGTCAGAGATACAGAGATACCTCATCAACATCTGAAAGGGGCATTAAAAGTTATTTTTATTCTAATTATAAAAGCATATTGCCTCAGAGCCTAAGAATGTGGGAAATGTCGGTTTTACCACATTTGAAACTGGGTGCATAGATACGGCCGTATTTATTGCAAGTCCAGAAAATGAGGGGAAACTCTTCTAGCTCTGTCTCCATTTGACTTGCATGAAAAACAATGGCAGCGGTGGGCACGGCGTACGCTTACAAAATGTCACAGAAGAAACAGTGCGTGGCCTGCTACTTCGGCGACGGTGCCGCCAGCGAGGGTGACGCCCATGCAGCCTTCAACTTTGCGGGTACCTTGGGTGTGCCTATCATCTTCATCTGGTAAGCCTTCCCCCCTTCCCCAATTTTTTTCTTTCTGGTATTGAGGCTACTCTTTCATTTTGCAAGAACGTATTCACATGAATGAACAAGTTCAACACTGATCAGTACCTGACTGATAGACTTGTTCCTTCATGTGAGTAACAAAGCTGGAGCTGCTAAGCACAGTTAATTCGATTGCAAAAATTTAATTCATACGAACAGAGGGTTGAAGCACTTTTAACGTCACCTGTACTTACAGATATTTACAGAAAGCATGTCCTAGAAACTTGTGTACTTTGCTCTCAAACCTTATACTTTTTTTTTTTTTGCCTTCACTTTTATGTTATGGTCCTGTCTTTGTAGCACTTCAGCTGTACAACCAAGAACTAACAATAACAACATTTTGATTAATTTATTACTGGCGATTTTTTAAACAAGAATTGTTGATTTATGGAGGGACTAGTTGATGCTCTTGTGTATTTGGGCGAATCTCCCGAGATGGTCTAGGTTTTATTCAATGAAATACTTAGTGCTTATCATCCATTGTGCAGCTCTGTAGGGGGCCAATAAATGGTTTCTGGTCAGGTGATTAATTATTCGCTTGATTGAACTCACTTTTCCAAAACAACAGATTCTTCATTTATTACAAATTAATGAAGCAGGAAACAGTGCCAGATGGGCTGTGAAAAAAGGGTCGTATTTATTCGTACAATGAATGCACTTGCATAATGGATGTGATCACTATTTTGTTTGCAAGCTGTACATCTCTAGTTTTTATTAAATATGGGCCTCCTTCTACTGCCCAATTATTTCTCATGTCAAAATAGGAATGTGTGCGAATGTATTACCCTATGCAATGAACACAGCCCCAAAGCTTTCGTAAAATATAATCGGGAAAGAAAGGTGCATTTGTTTCATAAGTATATATGGCATACTACAATATGCTACCTCTGAGCTCAGTTTATATGAACAGACCAAGGATATGCAAAGGTGTAGTTAGGTTAAGTATTCCATCTTTGTGATGATCTACACATGTGCCCATTATGGCGAATACCTTCTAATGGCCTTTGCTCAGCTATTTTCTGTTGCAAGCTTGAATGATGGGTCCCGTGGAACCAGGAATGTCTTTGCTCTTGTATGTTATCCATGTACGTGATAATCATGTTCGTTGTCATTGTTGTCGTCGTCCTCCTTTTATTCCTTTTTCCCGCCTTTGATATTTAGTAGCAGGCCTGTCAGTAATGGACCAGTCCAACCTCTGTGGTTTTCAACCATAAATTCCCACTGCTGTCTGTTGTTGACTAATCTGTTCAATCATTGCTTTCATCATCGTTCTTGTAAGTTACTGTTGTATGCAGTGTACCAGTTCATAGTTCATAGAAACAGTTGCCTGTTTTGAAGTTTTAATGGTCTGCATTTTTTTTTTTTGTCCACATTCACAGCCGAAACAATGGCTACGCCATTTCAACGCCAACACATGAGCAGTACAGCTGCGATGGCATAGGTATGTCTGACAAGTCCTTTTTCTTATTACCTTGAAGTTTGCTGTCTAGACGAAGACTTAATATACAGTATGTTAAGTGAGCCGCTTTGGTAGTGACACTGACTGGGGCCTAATAGAAACAACACATCCCAATTTTACAGTTTTCCTTTTTTTTGCAATATTAGGTTTCTTACAGTTTTGAAGCACAGAATCGAAAACTTGTTGAAGCATGTTTAGCAGAAGTCTTTGTGCCATGCTTACAGGGCAGTCGGTGCGATATGTCTGTGTGCTAACTTGTCATTTTGTACCTGTTAAGTATTGTTGTGTCTTATTGCTTAGTAATGTGTTGTTACTTAGTATATAGCTCAGTTCTGTGAGTTTCACTCTCAGCATGCACTTTTGTCATGGCACGATAGTCTTCACAATTTCCAGACTGCTCATTTAAAGAAACCACAGGATGCTCAACAAACAAAGATACAGTCTATACATGGCACACAAAAATGGCATTGAGAGGGGCAAGTGTAGCAGGCCTAGCTAAATACATGGCAGCACACAGAACAGTCTGTGGAAGAAGAAATGAAGGAATTAGGTCAGCTTCTGCCTTACTACAAGTTTTTTATTTATTTTATGCCATTAGGCGTTAGACAGTGATCAAAAACTGAACTGCTACGAATTCCATTTCTCCACTTTTTTGAAAAATCACAGCTGCTCGTGGCCCATCATACGGGCTAACAACAATCCGCGTGGATGGCCAGGACATCTTCGCCATGTACCAGGCAATGCAGGAGTCGCGGCGTTTTGTGATGGAAGAGCAGAAGCCTATTCTCATCGAGGCAATGACATACAGGTGTGTACCGCTAGCCCTCAGAGGCAGCATCCTTCCTACTGTTCACACATTTATCCCCTCACCCCTTACCCCCTCCCCTCTCACCCACCCCCCGTGTAGGGTAGCAAACTGACTAGTCTTTCGGTTAACCACCCGGCCTTTCCTCTTCTTCCTCCTCCTCCTCCTCCTTGTTGTCTAATACAAGAGTATGTTTGAATGTAAAAGCTCCCGATCGTTTCTGCCCATGAGACCTTGTTGCGAAAGGGCTGTAACACTACAGCTGATGAGCTTTGGTTTGAATTTTCAAAGTTGTCCTTTGTGGTACTCGGAATGAAAAAGGTGAATTTTAGTCTTTACACCTGGAGGTGTGCTGGTGTATTCGCACTAGTGCACTCATTCACCAGTACACTTGCATGAGTACACCTGCACTGACACACCTTTGTTGGTAGATGTTCACTGGTACACTTGCACTGGTACACTTGCACTGGTACACCTCCACTGGCACACCTTCACCAGTATAGCTGCGCTGATACATTTGCACTAATGTATTGCATGTACCAATGCTGGCAACACTGAGAGCAAAACTGAGCAAGCATTTTATGAGCTGAGTTGCAAATGCATCACATGCATTCTCCATGCAGGATTGGACACCACAGCACTTCGGATGACAGCACGGCATATCGATCAGTGGATGAGGTCCGAACATGGGATGAACAGGGGCATCCAATCACGCGGCTTCGCCACTACCTCATGGACCGCGGCTACTGGACTGAACAGCAGGACAAAGAGATAAAGGCAGCCTTCAAGAAGGAGGTATTGTTCATATATACCAACAGCTGTTATTGTTTTTCCGCATGCCATAGCCAAGGGGGCTGATACGAGGCACAGCCATTGTGGAAGGCTCTGCAGTAATTGAGACCACATGGCGCTTCTTAATGGGCTCTGGAATCTTGGTGCACGAGTGTTCTTGCATTTAGTTCATGTCGAATTGCAAGCGCTGCAACCGGTACAGTGCCTGCAACTTCATTCAGTACTACTGACGTTTCTTGTTGCAGCTTTGCTCTCTCATTTGATCTTGTAGCTAACCGACGGCTGCCAGATTGCAGCATTTGTGGAGGTCTTCCTTGGTTGCATGTTTCAGAAACAAGCAGGCTGATTTACCCAACATTTGAACGTTTGTGAATCGTTGCAATGCTTTTAGTAGATACATCAACTTATAAGAATCGCTCAAATAATTGATGCCGGAACCAGAGCTTATCTGTTCCTTGCTTACAGGGGTGCATGCATTTATAGATTCTGAAAATTGCTTGCAAGGAAAGGCTTGATTTTGTTGCTGATTTGTTCCTGTTATAATTAAACAACCTTGGCTGCTGCCAGCAGTGTCAAAGCAGTTACTTTGTTAAAGTCCATTATCACATGCTCCATTCTGTGGAGAAGAGCAGTAACACCAGAGTTGACCCCCAGTCTTATCAAAATCTCTGAAGCCGCAAATTATTTCACCGAGTAAAAAAAAGATGATTTAAAATTGAGAATGCTATGACTCTGCTACTGTCTGCAGGAAAAGTCGCAATTTAGTAAACGGGAAAAATTTTCATTTTTCTGTTTAGTATTTGGCTGTTGATCACGGGGGAATGCTTTGTCCATTTGCTGTGGTGATCTGTGCTTGTTGAGCAGAGCAGCTCATACACTACCAGCATGACAATGAGGAATGCCATGATATTACACCCGCCGCGGTGGCGCAGTGGTTAGGGCACTCGGCTACTGATCCGGAGTTCCCGGGTTCGAACCTGACCGTGGCGGCTGCGTCTTTATGGGGGCAAAACGCTAAGGCGCCCGTGTGCTGTCAGTGCATGTTAAAGATACCCAGGTGGTCGAAATTATTCCGGAGCTCTCCACTACGGCACCTCTTTCTTCCTTTCTCCTTTCACTCCCTCCTTTATCCCTTCCCTTACAGCGGGCGGGCGCGGTTCAGGTGTTCAGGTCCCCCAATATATAAGACGGATATTGCGCCATTTCCTTTCCCCCAAAACCAATTTTTATTATTATTAATATGATTATCATGCTGCAGGTTATCCATACAGTAGGAATGTGTATACATTTAAATTTTCAGATACAAATCAAATACGATTATAAAAAAAAATTGGCAGTGGCTTAGCTCAGCTATACATTGCGAAAGCTTAGGCATAGCTTGGTTAGCCTTGTCTGGCTAGTTGTCACGTAGTTCGTCACTTGACCAGTCACATGGTTCGTCACATGGTGCGGTGCGACCACGGTGGGAATGCGAGCACGGCGGGAATGTGAGCACGACGAAACTGTGAGTTCGTGGCCAATGTAGCTTTCGCTACAAAAAGTGCCGTCGAATACCGAATCGAGTATCGAATTCCTGTTCAGTATAAAAAATTTTCAGGAAAAGATGGGCCGAAATAGATGGGCCTAAACTGACTCACCATCATAGAGAAAAAAAAATTCCAGTGAGGTGGTTTCGGGATGCTCTCTGGCTGTCAGATTTGCCAGGATGAATATTTAGTGAACATTTCATATTGGTGGCGAACGACTTTCTAGAGAATTAGCTCTTATTAGCATGTCCCTCAGTACCTCAGTTTCGCACTGTTGTCGGCGTCTGAAAGCGCCACCTGCCACTTATACCTTGGTTGTCGGGTGGCAGAGTGGAGAGGAGAAGCTCCTCTTCTGCATTTTTAGGGATGAGGAGGGAAGAGAAAGAGAGGGTGGGAGGTGATGGGTGGCATAGTGACTTGGTTGTCTGCGTCAGCTGCAGGAGGCAGTTGGTTGGAAACCCATTGACACCCAGTGCAGGGTATCACTGCAGTCCTGGGTAAGACCAGATTCACCTCCAGCTGTTTGAGTTTGCAAGAAAAAAAGTGAAACAAGCAAAAGTTTTTTGCCGTCACACCACAGCTAACACTCAAACATTTGTGTTACGCATTCATAACTGTCCTGTGACTTTTTTTTTTTTGACTCGGTAATACAGTTATCGAAGCAAATAAGGTACTATTCAAATTCTACACTACTCAAACAGATTAAGCAACTCAGGTCAAGCTCAGAGATGCAACAGTAAGATCGTTTTATACAATAGTGAGTGGAAAAGTAAAATAAAACTTGAGGGGACGCTCAAGCTTTAAGGGTATGAGGCGATAGCATTAATTGGTCCCTCCAGTGCTCTGGGGTCCTCTTTGCAGACAGGGATACTGTTCTTTCTTTCATCATCACATAACAGTTAACATTTCAAAAGCACAATGCAATAGCATTAGAGATCCCTCCCATACAAGTGCTCCTCCTCTTTTGCCTGGGTTCTGCCTACGTATCTGTTATGCAGAATCAATCATTCTCTACGTTACATTCATACACCGCAGGGAGTCCTATTAATATTCCTGGTGCAGTTGTGCAGCAGCTAAGCGATGCGCCACTGTCCCGGCAGGTGGCTGTCTCAAATACAGCACACATGCACGCACATGCACACCTGGCAGTTGCCTACAACCCAGTGGGCAGCCTGCCACAAAGCAGGCATCAGACAAACAAACGCACAACGGCTGAAGTAGGGTATGCCCAGTATTAGTGATACTGCACTAAAAAAGGTGATGTCTTGACTTTTCAACGACTAGATAATTAATTTAAAGATGTCGCACGTGCCATAAACAGGGCACATGTGCCTTAACTAGCCTTCGTGTTTGGCACACTCCTGTTAAAATTGCAGTTCGGTTCTTTTGCAGCCATAATTCATAAGTGGAAGCTTGCGAGCACGATGTAGTTTCTCACGCTTTTTCTTTTCGTTTTGACATTTTGGGCAAGTATATTGTTTTAACCCTTGCAACCACAGCAGTGGCCTAGTGATTTGAGCATCCGTCTCATATGTGGGAGGTGCGGGGTTTGATCCCCAGTGCTGCCGAGTACCCACTAGTTTTCCAGCAGGGGCAAGCTTTCCCCTGGCCTAGTGCTCATCTTCAACTGGGGTGAAATGCTTGGGAAAGTGGTTGAAAGTTCGTGCAGACCAAGGACGCAAAGGTCAAGTTGCCTTTGCATAACTAAAAGAATAAAATCATGTCAACATCATTTTCGCTCTCACTTTTTTTCTCGTGCAGGTGTTGCAGACCATCAAGGATGTTGAGAAGGTGCCCAAGCCACCGGTCAGTGACCTCTTCACGGATGTCTACAAGGACATGCCGCCGCACCTCGAAGAGCAGATGAAGTACATGCTAGGTCACGTCAAGGAGTACAAGGACCAGTACCCTGTCGACCTTTTTGCCAAGGAGCAGAGTTAATTAGGACGGGCCGCCGATATGAAGTCCCAGCCCCGCTGGCAGGAAAGGTATTTCGGTGATACTGGAGCCTAGTGCAAGGGTTCTCAAACTTGGGTCCACAAAACCCTAGGATTCCTTGAAGTCCTTTTCAGGTTCTCCGAGCATCCAAACCTATGCATGCCTGAAACCCCAGCTTTCAAACATACCCTCTTTATTTTGAGATTAATCATACTTTAATTGTTCATAGCGAACTGTTTATCAAACACAGTCATCATGATTTAATTTGGCTATTTCTCTGGGTGGCTCTTGCTTGCGTCTTAGGCAGGAAGGAGCGGAATTGAAATTTGGTGGGATTCCTCAGTACCTGAAAATCGTTGAGGTTCGCTGAGTCTTTTAGAAAGATTGAGAACCCCTGGTCTAGAGCTTGCCATTGTAAGTCAGGCATGATAATATTTGTATGACTGTGGATAGGTCTTCCGCACAAGTGTTCTCTTGTCAGATATGAAGAACATGTTTCTGCTGTGTTAAAGCTGCGTTGAGGGCAGTTTTGATGATGTAATGCGGCAGATTGTTTATATCATCCTCTTGAGTGGGGGGCATAATATTATCACAGGCACAGTGTTTTGTTTTTAAGTGCGGAGAAGCAACTACCTTATGTTGACTTTGTATCGAGGGTAGGTTTTACAAAATGTGGTTTTGCAAGTATGAGCTGCCTCATGTTGTGTAATTATGAGTTTAGAGCATGGATTGTTATGCTGTGCCAAATAGAGATTTCATTAAGTCACTGTGGTGGCCATTAGATTCTTGGTGAAAATCATTTGTTTGCTTTGAATACTACAGCTGGAACACTAGTATTTGTGCCACCATACTTAGTCACTAGATTTTGTACTAGTTAGCAGCAGAAAGCTGTGTGGGTTACAATGTATTTGTGATTTATGTATGCACTTTGACCACTTTGTACTAATGACATCTAAATTAAACTAGACCAACCTTAGATGGAACAGCATCACTCCTTAATACTGCAGTCTCAAAAGAAGCTCTTCACGCTTGGGCAAGTTTAGTGTTCATAAAGCATTTCATTGTAATGTAGTAAAACAGCTGCATTAATAGTTTAATTTGCAATTAATTGCGTGATGGAGCTTGAGGTGACAAGGATATATTTACATACTGACTGTTTGCATTGTCTGTCGCAATAAGGTTAAAGGCTTCAGGGCTGTTCAAGCCATAGAATTAGCAGAGGCATTTCAGTGATTCCAAATTCTAAAGCATGGGTTCTCAAATTTGGCTCTCCAGAACTCTAGGGTTCCTTGGAGTGATGTTTGGGTTCCCCGAGCTTTTTCGTATTTGTGAAAGATAATATTTGAGTGTATATGCTATCTGAAGCAGCAAGTGAGATTTTTCCGCTGTTGTGGCCTAGTGCTGGCACACTGTCTTGAATAGGAATGGTGATATATACATTACGTTCAAGGTTGTTCTCTTTTTGTGCTTGTGTTTTAAGGTTTGCCGTAATGAAGTCCGCTTGCGTGAATATGGGAGCATTTCATGTGTGTTGTGAGCATGTCAGTACCACATGAAGTTCTTGTATTGCTGAGTTTTTGTGGAGCTCTGGCATTGATAGTGTTCTGAACCTTGCATTTTATGTCTATAGGGTGTAAAATGAGAAGCATTTCTTTTTAAGATCTATTTTTGTGCTGTTTATCTGTTGAGGTAAGATCTACTCACCAGTGCTTGCTGAAGTTGCTATTTAATAAACCATGAATGTAGAGACATAGAAGAAATACGTATACGTCATTTATTGTGCTTTTTGTGAGTACAACGAAAACACGTTTGTTCCTTACCAGTTCCTTACAAATTGGATACTTATTTGCTTCTTCTATAGTTACGTATACTATATAGCATAGCTATGCCTATATAGAATATGATAGCTTGGCTATAACCATTATTTTGTTGTAGCTCTGTTAATTCGCATTCATTAGGCATTCAAGCAGAAGTATATTGTTTTGTTGTGTGCGTTTTGTTGTAGTGGGCAGTTATTAAAATGCTACATAGTCAGGTAAATGGTATAGCACAGTATCAAGTGACTATATTAGGCTTGTCTGTTCTAGTAAATAGTACATGCAATCAGCTGTCCGCTAATTTTAATCTTCTGTTTTGGCTCGATGCAAACTGCATGCTAGTGGTTGTGAAAAATGAAGGCAAGATCTTGAGTATAGCATTTTGTTTGTGTTTGTCACGTAAACTGCAGTATATAGGTATAATCCTGTTTATGGGGTACACAGTTACACTTAGGGCAAATGCCAAGCTAACTGCATGTCTCTGAAAACCGTATTATGTACAAGTTACGTTAAAACACAAAGGCATTCCAAAAAGGGATTTGGTTATTTTTAACCACACTGATATGACAGCCTAACTACTAAAGCATGAATGGGCAACTTTTTTGGAGAGATGTTGCTTTACTTTGCAATGTATGTGTATGTCACATGTTTTTATATATACTGATGTTGCTTTTGGTTTGCTTAGTACCAATAATCATAGAGCTCATATCAGTAGTTGCAATATTAGTAAATTCCAACAGGAAGGCATCGTCTTGCTAAAAGACCACTTAGGTAGTGTAACGCAGACATATAAAAGCATGGTTGTACAGCACACAACTGAAGGCCAACTTCCGGGGTTTTTCAAGACTGACATGTTTTGATGAAGGCTTTGCTGTGGTTGCTACCCTCTGTCCCAATCATTTATGCCGTTACACAGCTGTGTGTAATTTTTCCATGATACAAATTGATTTTAAGGTTGCACATTTGATGATGCCATTAATGGCGATTTTTGCAAGGAGCCCAGTTTTGTAAAATCACAAACACACTGTACATATTGATGCTTGCTGCACATTTGCAGAACAAGTGTTCAGCTTTATTTCAATCAAATCAGACATTTCATGAACAGCGTTATCGCTTGCAGTTGCTAATTTAGCTGCTGAATACATACACCAGAATTTTCCTAATGATGTCACATTACCACATTACTTGCACATCATTGTCTGACTCAGTTTTAGTTTGTTGTTTTTAGTGTTTTAAAATTGCAGTGAGCAGTATTTTAGAAATGATTTGTTGTAGCAGAGGAGGGAGTGTTGGGAAATATAATGTTACATTCTACTCGAATTCTTCAGAAGCCCTCAAATTTGACCTTCAAGTCAGGTACAAAATGACTCGCCAGCATGTTGTGTTCACGTAATCAGCGTGCGTCACAGGCATTTCATTTGTTGAATAAACTGTTGTACTTCTAATCAAACCCATGTTTTGTCATGTCTGAGTCATGTTGCCTATGCATCTATTACCTGAATTTTGTTGGCATGGTTGTGAGCTTTTGCATCCTAGGGACACTAAAGGGAAATGGTGAAAGGAACAAAAGTTACTCTCAAGTCATATATTACTCTTCAGGAATCCTAAAACCATTAAAGCTCGTTAATTAGAACCTCAAGGCACTGGAAATACGTTAGAATTACCTGAAAGCTTGACTTACTGAATGGCCCTCAAAAAACTGCCTAAAAACGTTCGCATTGTAGTAACTTTATCTCTTGAAAACCCGGGCCACGGTCATCTGCTTCTGAAATATGAGAACTACGTTGTTACAACGATTTTTCATGTGTTAGCATCAGAACCGCAATGTCGGAAAACTCTGTCTGTCTGTAGGAAGCCTTGGTTGATCGGTGATGAAGTGGAGCGAAATCCCTTTTAGGGGAGAGGGAAGACGAAGAGAGTGGGAGGTGGCAGGTAGGGGAGAGCGGAGAGGGTGTGCGACTTGTGTCACTGTTATTGTTTGATTGGAGAGGGTTATGGTGTGTCACAGGGTTATTGACGGCTGTATCATGACTCCCGCTCACAAGGTTTGAACCCGACAGCGACTGCTCCGTCCTGGGGAATACTAATGCTAATGCATACTCTACCGCAGGGCTTGCATTGATCATCCATAATTTTTTTTTTTTTGCAGTTACGTCAAATCCTTTACTGTGTGCAGAGCGTCAGGATGTTGAAACATGACTAGTCTAAAATGGTGAAGGCCTCCTCGATCTTCTTAACGGTGTGACATACTATTGTGGCGCCTCCCCGCAAGCGGCAGGCATGGCCGCTTGCGAGGAGGTTCCACCACACTGACAGCAAACAGCGCGTACGTGACGAGCGTGCAGTTGTGGTGCGGTTGAAGCACGGAAGAACTAAGCGGGCAGAAGCGAGGGAAACGGCGCACAGCTTTGCTCGGCTGGCTGGACGATCCATGGCCTCAGGCCACGTGAAACTGAAACTATGTGGCTGGACTATTTTTCGGCGCCCGGGCTTGCAGTATTCCAGCAGCGGTAGTGCATGGTAACACGGTGTATGGTATGCTAAAGTTGTCTGTTGTTGGGATGGCCGCAACTAAAAGCTCAAGCTGAAAAACAGGTTTACATGCAGAAGCAGGTTTTTTTACGTTCCGGTGGGCTGCTCGCGGCTCGAGAGGGACTGCACAAAGCAGGGAGTAAAGGGGCAATGTACCATTGCCCCATCGAATAGGCGTTGGTAGTGATGCAAGTTTTGTCCCATAAAATACCCTGTTTTCCGGTAGAAATTAAATATAAGGGCGCTGACAAACGTCGCCCCATCTCCCACGGCTTGGGACGGGTGTCATTACCGGATTATTCCTGGAACCCGGATAAACCCGCTAATAGAGAGTTTGGCGTAGTGCGACCCGCTACCGTTATCCGCTTCCGCCCGGATCCACTGCGCATGCGCAGATCGCCCTGAGGGTGCTAGATGGCGCCACGTGCCGGTCAGCTGCGCGTACGCCTGACGCGGCGGGACTAATCGGCGCGTACGCATTGGCGGCACGCGGAGGCGGATCACGGCAGTGGATGCAACACGATGCGACCGCCTGCGCGCTCAATCGCCATGTTGTAGCGTCGCCGCGGCTGCCTACGCAGGTGCGCTGCGCAATTGACGTCACGTGAACAGCGGGCGGGAAACTCAAAAATCGCTCAGAAACAAATATGACCCCCCCGGCAACAGTAACACTTCCATTGGCCAAGGAGATATTTTAATTCGGCTTTAATCACAGGCAATACAGAAACCTCACCATTCAAAACCTACGACGAGCAGTCGATGTGACATAAACAACGTGACGTCATGCAGATGACGAGTAGCACACCGCGTGATGCAAAAGGCTGGATCTCGCTAGGCGATCTGGCGAGCCACGACCTTCTTGATCAGTGCTCCGCAAGTTGCGTGTGTGCGTCACTGGATTGTGTGTGCATGTCATCGATGCCTTACCTTCAGGGGGCGCGTGTGACTCTCGCACATGAACATAACGTCAAGCCATGCCTATGCGCCCCGAGATCGAAATCAAAACCAAAACTTACCGTGTTAAATGGCTAGGTAATTAATAAATTACGTCGCGGTCGAGCTTTTCAGGTCGAATTTCAGCGGTTCTGAACCACTAGCTACCCATTAAAACAAAAATCTTGGAGCAAAAAAAAAGAAATACGATGTCTATAGTCTTTTAAGCACGTGGGCGTTTCAACAGAAAGTTTGCTGAATGTTTTCGGCTGTCTTAAAAAAGCACGGTAAGAGAATAAGCTCAGTGTTGATTTGCCAAATCGCATAAGGAAACCAGTCCTCGCATGGGAAACAAAAATAATTTATTTAAGCAACAAGGCGAGAACATTATCATGTGGCCACGGACAGCGTTAAGATATACTTGGCTCAGCAGCGCTGTCTCTGCCCTTTCACGTCTTCACTACAAAAACAAGAAGAAGAAAACATGGAGAATGAATAATAATCGAGTGGAAAGATAATAATAATAATAATAATATTTGGTTTTGGGGGAAAGGAAATGGCGCAGTATGTCTGTCTCATATATCGTTGGACACCTGAACCGCGCCGTAAGGGAAGGGATAATGGAGGGAGTGAAAGAAGAAAGGAAGAAAGGTGCCGTAGTGGAGGGCTCCGGAATAATTTCGACCACCTGGGGATCTTTAACGTGCACTGACATCGCACAGCACACGGGCGCCTTAGCGTTTTTCCTCCATAAAAACGCAGCATGAGCGAAACTCGCGCTTCTTTTCACGGGGTACATCATCATAAAATTAAAAAAAAACTTTTAGGACTAATTGCCATAGGTTTGTGATAGCTAGGTCCGACACGTAAGTAGAATGCAGGCAATAAATAAAAAGGGCAAAAGACATATGACTAAGCAAAATTCAGAGAAAGCAATTGGTGCTCCCCGCCGCGGTGGCTCAGTGGTTAGAGCGCTCGGCTACTGATCCGGAGTTCCCGGGTTCGAACCCGACCGCGGCGGCTGCGTTTTTATGGAGGCAAAACGCTAAGGCGCCCGTGTGCTGTGCGATGTCAGTGCACGTTAAAGATCCCCAGGTGGTCGAAATTATTCCGGAGCCCTCCACTACGGCACCTCTTTCTTCCTTTCTTATTCTTTCACTCCCTGCTTTATCCCTTCCCTTACGGCGCGGTTCAGGTGTCCGCCGATATATTTCCTTCCCCCCAAAAACAATTATTATTATTATCATTTTCAAAAACCAGTTTTCTTGGTCAGCTATAAGGGAGTGCACTAGAAGATCATTTTACTCCAATATATTATATGGGCTAATGTGTTTAGAGTGTATATGCAAGTCTGCGTTCCGCCTCGACTAATTGAGCCCGATTTACGTGTCCCCCCGTTTTGTGATTGAATTCACTGTGCGTTTCAGTAAACGAGGTTGCATGACGACCGCATCCTTACTGAAAGTTGCAGTGCTTCGACAGGAACTTCGTCTGCGTCCAGTCCTCAAAGATCTTCGCTTTGCAGGTGTAAGAAGGCTGCGGAGAGAAGTGGGAGAGAGGCGCATAAGTGAGTCATAGGGGCGACGTCGGTAAGATATGGGAGGCCTTGAACGATCGCAGCATAAGAGGGATTGATGATGTGCCGTTCGTCGAATGTAAAGTAAGGAATTCCACTGCACTGTATATGTGCAGTGTGTATGTGTGTGTGTGTGTGTGTGTGTGTGTGTGTGTGTGTGTGTGTGTGTGTGTGTGTGTGTGTGTGTGTGTGTGTGTGTGTGTGTGTGTGTGTGTGTGTGTGTGTGTGTGTGTGTGTGTGTGTGTGTGTGTGTGTGTGTGTGTGTGTGTGTGTGTGTGCGTGCGTGCGTGCGTGCGTGCGTGCGTGCGTGCGTATACAGGGTGTTCCACCTAAGACTTTACACATTTTTTAAAACAGGTTTTCGGAGTTCGAAGAGCACTTTTTTTTGGCATAGCATTGTCAGCGGTGTAGTACATCGGAATGCATCTAAGACGTGCAGGGGGTGGCTTATGGTGATTCAGCCCCCCTCGAAATTTTTTCGTACTGTTATGCACCGCCGACCAAAACAACCACCGGTGCTGGAAATAATGCTGGATTTTGTCTACAATGTCTTTTTCACGCTCGAAAAGACATTTCGGCGCGAACATTGCGAACTCGGGCTGGATTTCGTGGCAGTTAACGCCCATGCACCTGGAGTCACATATAATGCAAGGAGCCCCATCCGAGCATAAAGTTTCAAGGACGTGTCGATGACGAGCAGGCTCGTCGCGTCATCTGGCGGCAGCCGCGAAATCTACGGAGCGCGTGGATTTCAATTCCGAAACTTTATGGATATAAATTTCTCATAAACATTTAACTTTACATAGAGAAGCAGCAAAACCAATGCAAGTAAAAGGCTCTGTTCCTTCAGTATCATAAACGCGTAATTAGTAAACGTATGACTATTCATTAGCCTTTATAACCGCAGAAATTTCTGCCGTTTATTGTAACAGTTAGCATCATGATCAAAGTTATCAGGCGAATACGAAAATTACGAGGACGTCATTAACCAATCTGACCGACCTTGCTAATAGAAAGCCCGGCCCAAACGGCGTTTCCCAACAAACACTCTCGGATATTGGGTAGTTCACCTTGTCGCGTCACCTGTGGCTTTAGTTTGTCCTTTTCTTTCCTTTTTTAGCTACCTGCTTTTACTTCTTTTTCGAACCAGACCAATACCCTTCTTTAATTTTCTGTGCAGAAAGATTGTTGCCACTTTGCAGGCAGCTGAAGTACACATTTTCGTATTGATTTCTGCATTCTTCCTCTATTATTCTATCCATGCGGTGCTGTCGCGACCACAGCATGGCCAAATACATATCACGATTTCTGCGATCATAGTTTTACTCTTGCAGGATGGTCTGTCTTTTTATGCGTAAAGGTTAATATCTGTGATTGCGCAACATGTATTTTTTTAGCTTGTTTGACATATTATATAGAGCAACCTTAAATTAGGTATGTAGATTTATTAGACAATATACGTATATTTAAATATCTTCTTGCCATGTTTTGTGCATACATGCAGTGAATTTTGTTCCCAGCGACGCTTTTTTGCCCTTTGTCAAGCTGTATCTTCGCATTTGTGATATTCCATTGTATCTCCGCATTTCTAATGTATATTTTGCAGAATTCCTGCTTTTTATATGTGCTCTCTGTTGCGACTATAATTTCGGTGCAATTACATACAATACTCGACTGGGGACAGCTGCGCCCGCGCAATACAATGGAACGAAGGACAGCGTCACTGAGATTTTTTCCTTGCTATTGCATATGTGCAAAATTGTAAACAATGTTCTTGAATGACAAAGATTCGTTAAAATATTTGTCCTCAACTTGATTATTCATATCAGGGACATGCACTACTTTGTCGGTTTCCAACTGATATAGTTCTAAAATTCATGAGATATTTTCTTTGCTTACTAAATAGACAATAAAGAAGGAAGCATTGATATCAGTTATTTCTGCCACAGTTTTTGGGACATACGAATATATTCTTTTATGAAATATACATATTTTACTTGTCTAGACAGTGCGCAGCGTTCAAGACTTTGTTTGGAGCATCTAATACGCAATATCATTGGCAATGGCAATGCAATCATGATTAATGTATTTGATTCCTCTACAAATTATATAAGGAGGAGGCCGTGGTGCAGCATGAGCCCCCCTCAAACAAAATTTCTGGCTTCGCCACTGAAGACATGCTAGCTAGTATGCTGGTTAACTAATATTGAATAGTTAACTTTTTAACTACTATCGTTAGGACCCTTAATTATTGAGAGGCGCGTCGCCCACCGTAAGTACTATTCGTCAGTTTTTAGAATTTTGAAAACGCGGTTACCCTCGGCGCTGTGGTCCAACAAATTTTGGCTATCTCGACGAGTTACGTGCACTGGAGAGGTTGCTTTTCTTGCAAGCTTCTCGGAAGCGCAAAATAAACGCGATTTGGCGTGATTTATCCAAAATTAGTTGAGCCACAGCGGCGAGGGTAGTCGCGTTTCTGGAATTCTAAACGCTGATATGACCATTACTAACTGCCGGCTACAAATCTCTGATCGCAAGCAGTTGCCTATCGGTAATAATGAAAAAGTTAAGTACTAGAATTTAGTTAATAACTTTAATAGTAAGCATGATTCGCATGTTTTTTGACGTCCGCCAAAACTGGCATTAGTATGCTGCAAAAAGGTTCTTTTCACATCAAAAACTCTGAAAATTTTGAACCTTCTAAAAAAAAAGCTCGTGTATTACGACGAAGGTTTCTGGGATACCCGGATCCGAGTCATTATGTCACGACACCCTCGATATTGCTTTCGCCCTCGCGCTATCACCGGCGCTGGTAGATTTTTCTTTTGGCTTCAAGTTTATTGAAAAAGCAAGATTAGTAAATGAATAATAAATTGACACCAAAAGGGGTCGTGTAATTCAGCACTCCATACTGGGACTTCGAGCTCAGTATCATCTTCATATGAAGTAGATGGGTGGGCCGTCCATCACAATTAAAAACAAGCTATTGAATGTTAGCGTAGCAGCAACATACACATGGAAGCATAGATGCTTATGTACCGTCGTGTCCAGACAAGCCGTCACACTGTACTTTAACGAGCACGAGACATCTTACATGAAGGTGCACTATTGTACATAACTGCCACTTACCGCACAAAGCAATATCTTGCACTCCGACTGCCTGGTCCCGGGTCTACAGTCAGATTCGGTAACCAGGATCTTTATCCAGATAAAGCTTCCCGCAACGATCTGAAAACACACGGCAGAAACACACACACACACGACGTGACAGTATACTGCCACGTATTATAATACGTGACAGTGTTCATAATTAGGATGAAAATTCTATAGGCAGTGGTAAGGTTGGGAGTTCATGGTGGGCATCACTAACAAGCCGTTGTCTGGAAGCGGGCTTTGAACTTCTGTTCTTTGAACCAAGAAGAAACTACGCACGGTATGATGTATTGACTTGATACTTACCTTGACCTTCACTTCGATTATGGACGTCACAACGAGGAGTGACTGCCGGCCTCTGGACATCAGGCGCGCCAGTTCGTCTGCGATGTGCTGGTAGTTGTGAAATTGGGACTTTGGCACCCCGACTTTTTTTCCAATTAGTATCTTCGGTTTCTCGGCTGCACCAGTAGTCGCGCCCACGACCAAGACCCCCACAGTCAACAACAGAGGACACGTAATCTTCATTTCGTAGCGAGGTATACTTAAGGCTACGCTTCTGTCCTGGTACTGGATCGCTAGACTGTTTGGGATGCCGGCGAATTCGCAGCCTATTTATGGTCGCTGCCTTTCTCAGAGATAAAAGTATGCTGTCAACGAGAATGTGTCGTCTTCAAACTTGTGACGTCACTTTTTTTTGCGTGTGTAGGGTAGAAGCAGATATTTTCGGATGCCGCCCTCTTCGCGTCTTCTAGAACCCATCAAAACACTCTGCAGCCGCGGATGTTGAAAGGGATTCCCCAACTGTTGTGATTGGTCGCATGCGTTGTTTAGCGCGTAGCTATCAGAACACGGGCATTTATGCTGCTGGCAGACAGTGTTCCACAGAGGATGTGGGAAGGGCTATCGAGACTCGCAGTCGCATCTCAGAAACGAGCTGTGGTTCACCATTAGCCCGCTTGCTGGGGTAAAAGAAACAAAAAAGAAAGAAAAAAATTGCCGATGTGCTGTTTTTTTTTCTTTTCCTGTCCCATGGGTCTACAGAAGAAAGGAGAAACAGACGCGTCTGCAATAGATGGCGCCACTCGACGAGCAAGAACACTAACAGGAATCGTCCTTTGAAACCCTCAGGGGTTGCGTGAAAAAACCCACTAGAAACAAAAAAAAAACTATTAAGGCTGACAAGTTTAACATGAGCATTTCTGAGAAGCCGTCTCTTCACTTCCTATAGCAGGCCAGACGACGGCTGCTGAAGCGAGCTCAGTCGGGGACCGTCGGCTTCGACACGTATCTTCCGAAAAGCATTTATTATGAGAGCCTGCAGCCTTCTGGCTAATTTATCTGTCATCTCGGCCACCTGTTCTGCGCCTGCTATAAATACTGGTATCGTTGTCTTGCCAGGAGGAAATGGAACGCTGAATGCGATTACTTGAGCCTGTATAGCACAGAGGTCTCAAGCTCACATTGATATGCGGGCAGAATTGAGAAAATTTCGTGGCACGCGGGCCAGAAGCCGAAAAATAAGAGGAACAGAATGGGGTCAATCACTACCAAATCAAATCAAATCAGATGAGATTTTATTTCTCTTCAAGCTGAAGAAAGGGTTGGCGGAAAAAAGCGGCACATGAGCAAGTTGACGAAGACTGGTCCCCCTGAACACAGTTCAGCAGCATTAATGAATATATACAAACAAGAACACTCAGTGAGGTGTCAGTTTATGCACAGAAATGATACATAGAGATGGCGCTGTCAGGGTGTCATACATGCGATGAAAAAAGAAAAGTACGCGGTTAACAAAACACAGCGTACATAAAAAAAATGACAAATCACTTTATTTCACTTTATTTTTTCCTATGCGGGTGGGGGGTTAATAATGTCATTCTTGTAGTGTGTTAAATAAACATAAGAAACAACGAAGATAATTAGCCTGGACAAGAAGGTTTTGCTTTTTATCGCGGGAATTTCCCTTCAGTTATAAGCATGCTGCTGGCTTGAGGTTTGACAAAGCTTAGCAGCGGCAAGGGATGCAATGTCTAGCGTTAGGTCTTTTGCAGAGACGACTCTCGTGGTGGCTCTGAGGTGGTCGTCTGTCATCCTCGAGCGCAGAACAGATGTGCTCACTTTCAATAAAGAGAAGAGGGGCTCGTACAAGTATGTGCTCCCGAACATGACAATGATCCTTGTTTGGAACAGCTGTCTTATCTTAAAAATTTGTTTAAAACTCCGGGACACCTGCGTCTTCAAACATCTGTCGTAATGTGGTGCTTGCTCGAAGTTCAGTGAGCTCCATCTGCAACTCCGGCTCAACATCGTCGACTAGCACAGCAAAGAGAGCGAAAGTTTATAACTATTTGTAGAGGCTGATGACGTCTTGAAACCGAATTTTGAATTCTTCCTCGAGCCCCGCCGCGGTGGCTCAGTGGTTAGAGCGCTCGGCTACTGATCCGGAGATCCCGGGTTCGAACCCGACCGCGGCGGCTGCGTTTTTATGGAGGAAAAACGCTAAGGCGCTCGTGTGCTGTGCGATGTCAGTGCACGTTAAAGATTCCCAGGTGGTCGAAATTTTATCCGGAGCCCATCACTACGGCGTCTCTCTCTTTCTTTCTTTCTTCTTTCACTCCCTCCTTTATCCCTTCCGTTACGGCGTGGTTCAGGTGTCCAACGATATATGAGACAGATACTGCGCCATTTCCTTTCCCCAAAACCAATTATTATTATTATTATTATTCTTCCTCGAGATTGCAGAGCAAGTCTGGGAAAACATGTCAAGATTCTTGGGCAACGTTTCCTAGTGACTTAATTGAGAGATGGAAAGTGGTCCAGCTTATTCGCTTTTATCTGGCGTTTCCGGAGTTGTAATTTCATGTGAAATGCAGCAACTTCCTCGCTCATTTTCGTTATTATTTTTTGTTTTTTAATGAAATTTTACGTTCAAGATGTTCATGTGATCACATATGTCTGAGAGATGCAAGGGAACGTAGCCACATCTCGATGAAATGAACGGCGGCGCAAACAAGGACACTAACAAGAAAGAAAGAGACACCACATGCGCACACTACAAACTGTTTATTGCGCGGAAAGGTGGCATATTTAAACATTCAGCTCAAGCATGTGACATCGAATTATCGCTACGAACACAGCACGTGGAAAAAAAGCAGCAACATCAGGAAAACGAACAAGAAAATTTAACCCCTGTAGAAAACGGTAACAGATTCTGATAAAAGGAATTAAAAAACTAAAAGGAGGTCTCTTAGCGCATGTGGTGTCTCTTTCTTGTCAATGTCCTTGTTTGCGCTGCCGTTCATTCCATCAAGCACTAACTCGCCTCTCAGGCCGTTAGTCTGAAGCCACATCTCATTTGACAGCTCATCGATTTATGTTTTTCTCTTTCAAGAAGCTGTAAATTTCCTCTCTGGGATAAAAAAAAAGTTAGGCAGGATTTAACCGCGGTTATACCCAAAGGTCGAGCGATATCATTTTGGCAATGGCCCGGGCCAAATTTGGAAGTCGCCATCATGTCGGACACAGTAAATTATGGTTGGAATCGGTTTTGGTCCAAATAGGCCGAGGTCAAATTTGGGAGTAGCCCGGGCCAAATTAGGAGGTCGCCATCGTGTCGAGCACGCTCAGTTATGCTCGGACGTCGATTTTGATCCAAATAGGCCAAGGTCAATCTGTCAATGTCAATTATTTTGCTATGCTTTGCTTCTCAAGGTTAAACCAAGGTCAAATCAGGCACAAAATGGTGGCCGGGGTGGTTTTGCAGCTGAGTGACGGCGTTGCTACATCGATTTTGGTACGAATCGTCCAAGGTCAATCTGTCAGTGTCAATTCTGTTGCTATGCTCAGCTTCTTAAGGTTAAACCAAGGTCAGATCAGACACAAAATGGTGGCCGGGGTGGTCTTGCAGCCGAGTGACGGCGTTGCTACATCGATTTTGGTCCAAATCGGCCAAGGTCAAGCTGTCAGTGTCAATTCTGTTGTTATGCTCTGCTTCTCAAGGTTAAACCAAGGTCAAATCAGTCACAAAGTGGTGGCCGGGGCGGTCTTGCAGCCGAGTGACGGCGTTGCTACATCGATTTTGGTCCAAATCGGCCAAGGTCAGTCTGTCAGTGTCAATTCTTTTGCTATGCTTTGCTTCTCAAGGTTAAACCAAGGTCAAATCAGGCACAAAATGGTGGCCGGGGCGGTCTTGCAGCCGAGTGACGGCGTTGCTACATCGATTTTGGCACAAATCGGCCAAGGTCAATCTGTCAGTGTCAATTCTGTTGCTATGCTCAGCTTCTTAAGGTTAAACCAAGGTCAAATCAGACACAAAATGGTGGCCGGGGTGGTCTTGCAGCCGAGTGACGGCGTTGCTACATCGATTTTGGTCCAAATCGGCCAAGGTCAATCTGTCAGTGTCAATTCTGTTGCTATGCTCTGCTTCTCAAGGTTAAACCAAGGTCAAATAGGGCACGAAATGGTGGCCGGGGCGGTCTTGCAGCCGAGTGACGGTGTTGTTACATCGATTTTGGTCGAAATCGGCCAAGGTCGATCTGTCAGTTTCAATTCTGTTGCTATGCTCTGCTTCTAAAGGTTAAACCAAGGTCAAATCAGACACAAAATGGTGGCTGGAGCGGTCTTGCAGCCGAGCGACGGTGCTGCGAACTTCGGCGCCGGCCGTTTCTTTCCGGCTACGAGTGTAAACTGGCTGACATAAGCCTGCGCTATAGCCTGCGCCCTTGCTCGGTACGACAGCTGATGACAGCACTCCGAGGGAGCGAAACTGCTCGCCGCACATACTCCCTGCTTACTTATCATCCAAGGGAGGAGGGCGAGAGGCCGGTCTTACGTCACCCAGTTTACGATCGCAGCCAGGGAGCAGCGGCCAGCGTCAGAGACTGCAGCGCCGCCACTCGGCAAGAAGCCCGTTCTCGCGGCCGTCGCGGCTGCTAAGTTACTTCTGACAAAGACGGTACGTACTCAAACGGCGGCGCAGCATCTTACCAAGATGAAGACAGAAGATAAAGTGGCATCTACGAGGGCGGAAAACCTGTTTGGCGTGAGTGGCTGCTACGCAATCAGCGAGGTTTCTTGTACCGCTACGAGCCCTTGTCTGTGCCGCTTCGTCCCATTCGCGTCTCAGTGCATTTTTGTTCTGGCGCGTTCAGGTGTTAGCGCCCGTTTTGTAGTCTCCATAGCATTGCGCTCTCGAGAACCTTGACCACATGCTCTGCTACGCCGTTACGTTCATTCTATGTTGTGTCCCTTCGGAAGCGTTGGTTTGGTCTGGAGTAAACCGGTATTACTGTGAGTAAAGTAAAGGACGGCTGGCAAAGGATGGGTAACCTGCGCTGCCAAGGTGGCACTGCAATTGTTCCATTCGGTGACTCAAAACCGCCTTTATCAACCGCTTGGGGCGCTGCAAACGCGCGAACACATTCTGCGCGATTAGATAACCGCGTTTGGCTGGCAGCATTCTTTGCCTAGCTTCTCTCGGCGTAGCCCAGATAGCTGACGCACGGCACGTGCGCCTTCGACAGCGCGGAGGCTTGCGCCTGAAAGTGGCGCCTGAAAGTGGCGCGGAAAAGTACTAATAGTACTATCCAAAACTGCTTGCTCTTCTCGCTAGGCAGAGCGTTATGGCGCTGCAGTCGGCACCGCAAACTTCAGCGCAAGTTCCTCATAGGGTTAATTGGAGAGACATGGGAGAGGCTTTGGATTGTAGTGGGCATAGTCAGGCTGATGATGATGACGATTGTGAGTCTGTCACTCGTCGGGCGAGAACATGGCTCACGCACACCTTTCCGTGGAAGGCGAGGCTTTCAAATTATTTTAGTACACTGAACCAGAGGGGAGGGACAGCTCAAAACGCGCGGTCAGGTGTCGCCCAAATTGGTTGCGAGCTGCAATTAAAAAAATTACTTGTAAATTATAGGGTCCATGCCGAGTTCTTAAATTTGACTCGAATAGTCGCAAAGCCACCTCTACAGATTAGCTGCGTTAGAATTTATTACTGTCGAAATTATTTTAACTGTCTATTTACGTTGATGCGCACGACGGCATAGGCAGGTCGAGTGGGCAGAACGCGAAGCCGGTTACACTTTAATAATAATAATAATTGGTTTTGGGGAAAGGAAATGGCGCAGTATCTGTCTCATATATATCGTTGGACACCTGAACCGCGCCGTAAGAGAGGGAATAAAGGAGAAAGTGAAAGAAGACAGGAAGAAAGAGGTGCCCGTAGTGGAGGGCTCCGGAATAATTTCGACCACCTGGGGATGTTTAACGTGCACTGACATCGCACAGCACACGGGCGCCTTTGCGTTTTGCCTCCATAAAAACCAGTTACACTTTGCATTTTTGTATCTCGGCGCACTTACCATGCTGCTCCCTTCCTATATCGAAGGTACTTGCTTGTCGAAATAATGGTGATTACTTCCGAAAGTGATGCACCAATCATGATCGTCGAGGAATGCATGCATGTGACTGGGCATTACCAGAACTCACAACAACAATTTTCAACAGTCTCGCAAGAGAACAGCAGTTTACAATTTGTTGAGAAATGCTCGAAGTGGTAAGGAAATACCTCTACTTAGGGCATGCAGTGACCGCTAATCGGGGTCATGAGAGAGAATAACTAGAAGAATAAGAATAGGGTGGAGCGCATATAGCAGGTTCTCTGAGATCATGAATGACCGTGGTTCAGAGGGCAGCGGCGGCGGTCAATGCGTCCCAGAATAGGGACTGCCACACAGCGCAACGACCATCCCCACCTCCCTTTCCTAACTGAGTACAGTGCTGTAATAAATAATTTCTCTTCTTCCTCCACCAGCGATTTGCAAACGTTCCCAGGCTACGGTGTACTTTGAGACCGGACAGTAACTAGCATGGTGAGAGGCTTAACGTCGCTTAACGCCAGGAAGCAACATTAGCCAGTTTTAACACCTCTGTATGGCAGGCACGGCAACTGCTAGCATACGGCAAATATGGGTAGGCAAGCCTGGCAACGGCAGCGTGCTACCGAATTTGCCGTATCGCTGTGGAGCTACGCATAGGGTGCCTCGATGCCAGCGCCCCCGCACCCTCGCAATCTGCGCGTATGCTTGCCGCACCGGGACCAATCAGCGCGTGCGCATTAGAGGC